>NW_015536501.1:568458-622899 GCF_001515605.1 Sinocyclocheilus anshuiensis | reverse complement strand
TGTGTGTGTGTGTGTGTGTGTGTGTGTGTGTGTGTGTGTGTGTGTGTGTGTTGGTATGAGTGCGTGTCTGTACAAGTCCAAAAAAAACATCTGGCATGCAACGCAGTTCTTTTGAAACTATTTCAAGGACTGCACATTAACTTTTTGTTTTTCTCATCATATTTTCTGAAGATGATTATCATACCGAATAAAATGAGTAACCCTTAACCAAATGAAATACCCAAACCTGAATAAAGAGTCTTTCTTGCCATGGTATTGTCTGTTTATTTCTACTGAGATGCATTAATGCTGACAGTTATTTTTAAGGTCTCTAACCCTCATTGTGTTAGCTCTCGTGTGGTACTTGATTGAGGTCTAACCGAGGGGAAGCTGGAGAAATCTGTTTCCCTGGAAAACAGCTGATCAGGCAGTTCCTTTTCTTTGACTCATGCACTTGAGGGCTTCATGAAACAGTTCTGGAATGTGTAGGAGACTGCAGAGCAAATAGCATGATTTGAGGGTGGCTCTTTAAATCTAAACCAGCTATCTCTTCAAGGCTGCAGTTAAAGTAAGGAAGTTTTGTGCGAGTTTCTCTCAGAAATCTTTATTGCTCAAATGTAATAAATGTCCATAAACTTATTCCAAAAAAGTTTGGAATGACATGAGGATGAGTAAATGGTGTCAGAATTGTAATTTTGATGTTAACTATCCCTTTAAAAAGTTTATGGATGTTGATAACATTTGTTCAATAACATGAAAGTAAATGGGGTCAGTTTTAAAGACTTAAAAGTCCCCCTTCAGTGGTTTGGTTGTTGACGAGAGCAAAGTGGCTTTAACTATTTTGCCAATGTATTTCGATATTTAGCAGATGTGTTTAATCAAGTTTAATGTTCACTTTCATTATCCTGCTTCTTCAGTTCTTCTGTTTCTGGAATCTTCTTTTCACAAGCATCTGTGCCAAACACCAACCCATTCTTAGATGACTCCGATGTTCATGGCGGAAACACTGAGAAAGTTGTCCATCTCGGAGACACCGCAGAAAGGTCAGAGAAGAAACGACGTGCCCCAATGCCTCCCCAGAACAAGACGCAGAAGGGAAAACCAGATGTCCCTCCAAAAGCACCAGCGATTCCTGAAGCCACACAAGCTTTTCCGTCTAGAGCATCTGAAGATGATGGAGACTCTGATTCCTGCAGTTTACAAAGGGAGAAACGTCCCGCCCCTTTACCATCAAAGAACAAGCAAGAAGTGCAAAACACGCATGCAGACCAAACTACCACTCCTCTTCATACCGGTGAATGGAGAACTACTAGATTCCAGGAAATAGACCAGACTAATGAAGTGTGCCCGGTTTTGCAAGATGAGTCAAGGACCTCTGATGCAGCCAATTTTGGGAACACCAGTTTATCGCATCTTATCCAGGGTCATCCCAGTAACAGACAAGAAACCAACCCTTTTATATCTACCGAGGTCAAAACAACTAAACACGACAAGGGTCCAGCGCCAAAGCCTTCATTACAGTCAAAATCTTGCAAGACATCTGCATCTGAATCTGAAACAAGCAAGCAAGCAATTAGTAATGTACATTTAACTGAACATGAAACCAGTGCTGCCTCAAACTCTTGCATTGATCAAATAGTTGAGTCGACTGACAAGCTTGATGATCTTCCTGCAGATGAAGAGCCTTCTACCAAACCCGAGCACTCTGAAGACCTTTTCTCAAGAGAAAGTAAACACAAGGATTTACCAGAAAAGTCTAAACTAGACTCCCTTGGAGAAGACATACCTTCAATGTCTGATCCAGTCCTTGGAAAGGTTTTCTATAATGTGAATGATCCCAAGAATGCTGAAAATGTCCTGCTTGAGAGTGGCGTTTCCAAAAAGAAGAGTCGGGCCCCGTTGCCTCCTGCCAAATCAGCATCCAGCCAGCAACCAGAAGCTGCACCGATCTCAACCAGTCAACCCAGCATACAAGATCAAGTCAAGTCATTAACTGTTAATAGTAGCAAGTCAACTTCATGTTTTACCCAATCCCTGTTGAACTCCTCTTCAACATCCAGTCAAGCTCTCGCTCCTTTGAAACTGGAAGCAGGTCATGGGTCAGAGGAACGGTCGCTCCCACAAGCCAGAGTGTCACCTATTGATGTTCAGCCCGTCGCTGAGCAGAAAAATGGGAGTGAAAACGAGAGAACAGGTGATCCTGGCTTCAAACCCTGCAGGTGAGGCCATGCATAGAACTTCTAGAGACCCTTAGAAGTAGTAGCAGATGTTTACGGTAGGTTCCCGTTAGCCATCCTGTGGTATTTCTTGACATTTTTAAAGGTTGTAAAGTTGTAAATAATCTTTGTTGCAGAATCTATTCTCCAAATGTCTCCCCTTTTACCAGTTCTGCTAAAAGGCAAAACCACGACCTGTGTTCACAGCTTAAATAATAAATGCATGGAAGTGTGTCTCAGTGTTTCTGTAGTATGCTAAACCCCAAAGTTTACTTCGGACACGGAAGGTGAAATGTTGAGACAGAAGAGTCCACTAGGTAGTACTGCGAATATGTCGAACTCGTTCATCCGCCGTTGAGTACACTTAGTAGCAGTAGCAAAGTAGCAGATGTTGGCTGTAGGTTCCTGATAAAAATACTCTGAAGTATTCCACTCATTTGACAGTGGTCACACACCATTTCTTAAAAGCATTATAGGCTAAAATAGATTTCTAAAATCATTTGCTTTTGGGAAACACAGGCATGGAAGTTTCTAGCAAAATTGGACACCTTAATTATGAATGATCTGAAAAGTAGGAAAACTTTATTAAACCCATCAACTTGACTCATGAATATTAATTACATGACATAGTATTCACCCATTTTTACAACCTCAGTGGTATCCTGCCCCTGGAGGGCCACTGTCCTGCAGAGTTTGGACGTGACGTGTGGCCAAGTATGGTGTCCCATCCAAGTGCGCACACACACAGCAGTGAGTAGTGAACAAACAAACACACACACACCGTGAACACACACCCAGAGCAGTGGGCAGCCAGTGCTACAGCGCCCGGGGAGCAGTTGGGGGTTCAGTGCCTTGCTCAAGGGTCTCGCCTCAGTCGTTGGTATTGAGGGTGGAGAGAGCTCTGGATATTCGACTCTCTATCCATTAGGCCACAACTCTATCCATTAGGCTCCAACACACCATTTCTTAAAAGCATTATAGGCTTATAGCATTATAGGCTAAAACACATTGGGAAACACAGGCATAGAAGTTTCTAGCAAAATTGGACACTTAATTATCTGGTTAGTTTTTTTTAATTAGGCTTGGGAGGTAAACTCTGCAGAAAGGATTGGCCACCCCTGTCCTGCCTGAATTGTTACTTACTGCTTATGAGATGGATTACCCACAGAACCTTTTGCTTGGTCTTAAAATTCTCATTTGTTTTGGCCAACTGCATTTTTTCTTTGCACTTTAGGCAAGGAACATAAAACTCTTAAAATGTTATGATTATTTCCCAAAAGGTAGGGAGGCATAAGTTACAATGGTTTCTGTGCCACAACTTGTGATCACCAGTTCATGTAACTTATTGCTTGACTGCAAGGTGTGCATATCTGTTTACGTTATTACACTCTGGACCCTAGATTACTCATTGTTGTGACTTTCATGTGACATTCCACATAACTAGCCTTTCTGAAGAACATGGTTTGCAATGGTTTAAACTTTGTCTTTTCAGACTTTCAGATCATATGGTTGGGATGTTTAATTTCCCAGTGTGAACTTTTTATTTTTGCATGAATTCTAAATCCGATAATTGAAAACCACATATATGAACACTTTCATCTTTGAAAATAAAGGCATCAATTTTCACATTTAGCAGTTCCTCCATGTTCTTTGAAATTCAAAAATTCAGGGCAGTATGTATTTATCATCCTTTCTCATTTTTTACAAAGCATGATATCAAAGTTATGCACAAATGTCTTCTGGCAGAGTTCTGCGATTGACTGCTTTGTATTCCACCCCTGCAAACTCAGATCTGCCTGTAAGACTTGCAGCTCTCTTTTTCTTTTCAGACCCCATGCAGTGAAACCCCTGAGCACCACTGACAAGCAGCCAGACCTCCGAGAGACCCATGACGCTTCCAGATCTGCTAAAATTACAGATGACATGCAAGTTAAGATGAAGGTAGCATGAGCAGGGTTTTTTTCTGTTCTACTATTGTGTAGCCATTTACCATGCGTTGAATAGAAATATGGCTGTTTAAGATGTTCTCAGCTGACTTTTAAGCATGCTATTTGTGTTCAACTGTATCTTTCAGGCCCCAGAGGCTAAAGGGACGGGACCGTACTCCCAGCTAACCCATGAAGAACTCATTAACTTGTTGGAAAAGCAGAAGCAGCAGCTTTCTCAGAAGGATGCTAAGATTGGGGAACTAGAGCTTTATATAGACAGTCTTCTGGTCCGTGTCATGGAGGAGAGCCCCAACATCTTAATGTCATTGAGCTTGATGAAGAAGTCATTTTGAGCACTTTTGTAGCAGAGTTTTGAATTTAGTGTGCACTGTAATCACAAATATGGGGTGAACGTCAGTGCATGGTTGTGGGTAAATCACAGAGGTTTTCACTAAATCCAGTAGCTGTAACTGCAGACACTAGGGAGCCGAAGTACACTTGACGTCTCGGGCTGAATGGTGACGAAATGATTTTTTTGTTGTTTGGCTTGCTTCAGATCCACCTAACCATGTGACTTCTTGTACAGTGTGACATGTGACTTCCATGTTTATTCTTGTACATGTTAAAATAAATCATATGTTAAGTATTTTCTCCAAAGGTTTTTACTGTCCACTTTTCCATTTGAATTGCTAATATTCTTTGATTAGTATCATATAAATTATAAATATCATCTATTAAATCGTTTAATGGATCATGCAACCCATATGTTTAATAAGTAAACAAAATGGCGCTACATATATTCTTGAAAAATGTTTTATATAAATTACAAAGCTGTATGATATTTTGTAGACAGATCTCTGTATTGATACGTTGTTTTCTTTTCAATGAAGCACTTTAAAAGAATCAGTTCATCTGTAAATAATGAACATGTGATCATTTGTACTTTGTCTTTTGTCATGTAAGCTGACAGCTTTATTATTCTCTGCTTTTTAAATAAAGAATGTCACAGGCGTGGCTTTATAAAGGGCTGCGTCACACGATTGTGTCTGTGCATTTTTAAGAATACAGGTTAAGCTTTAAATTATTAAAAAAAAAAAAAATAAACAATTGAGGGAATGTCAGATGCTGTAATGGCCCATAACAAATATGTAGGCTGTCTTCACAGGATTCCTGACAATGTTTATATGCTGCAGTCCCTGTGGGATTTCAAAACATTGAAATTGACCATGGTGTCCATAATTTCTTATAACTTGGTGGTTATAGTCTTCACTGTCATTTATAATAAAATGTGTCTTCTTACACTGTTTAAGTGAGATCCCATGTTAATTTATTTTGGCTAGATTCCACTAATACCACATTTAACCTGATGAGAGAAGAAGAAGAAAAAGAAAAGCTAAAACCATGTTGGTTGGCTAAGCTGGTTAAAGACAGCTGGTGTTCAGCTGGTTTTAGCTGCTTGGTGAGCTGGTCTACCAGCCTGACCAGCTATAGAAGTGGTCCAAATCCTTCTAAAATCACCCTGCAAACCAGCTATGATCAGGATGGAAGAAGACCAGCTAAAACCATTCAACCAGTTTTTGTTTTCCAGCAGTTTTATTGTAATCTCAGTTATTTTATTAAACTCTTATTTTTGTAGATACTATAGGTTATGCAACTTGTATGCAACTAACATT
Organism: Sinocyclocheilus anshuiensis; assembly: GCF_001515605.1. Lineage (NCBI taxonomy): Eukaryota > Metazoa > Chordata > Actinopteri > Cypriniformes > Cyprinidae > Sinocyclocheilus > Sinocyclocheilus anshuiensis. The sequence goes on along the minus strand of NW_015536501.1, from coordinate 617,103 downwards.
TCCAAAATAATAATAATAATAATATAAAAATATTCAAATTATTAAGTCAGAAAATGATAGAAGGATATTACCATTTGATACCGTGTTAAGTTTTATCTTACAAGAGGCCAGTATTAAACAACTTTCTTCTTACAGCGCTTCCAAGCTGAATTTTGCAATATTGACACTTATTAAACCGAATCAACACTGAACAGACTCGAGCTGAATAACGACACTACTGTCTTCTGTAGAGCTGCTTACAGCTGAATTGAATTTGTTTTATAATTGATTCATTTTACAGTTACTGAACCGAATCTGAATCAACACTGAACTTAAGCTGAATAATGACACTATTGTCTTTTTTGAGTTGCTTTACACTGAAATTTGAACGTGTCTCATATTTGAAAGTTTGCATCATTCACTTTTTTTTTTTTTTACATTTCTTTTTTCTTTTCTATGGAAGTCCTAAGAGGCCTGATAACGAGAAAACAACTTTCGTTATGTCGAGATCATGAGAAAATATTAAGTCGTGATCACGAGACAGCTTGCTGTCGTGTCCAGCAAGTGGATTTTTTTGGAAACAAAACTTTCTGGTATCCTAGTCTATGTCAGTGTTATTGTTGTGTGATTTTTATAGTATTATATTTTGAGTTACCCTTTGTTTTTATTTGTTTTTAATTATCTTGGTGGTTCTAAAGATTATCTTATCAGATTTTCCTGTGGTGTGAGGTGTGTTAAGAGTGACTGAATCTGCTCGGAAGAACGTCGGAGGCACCCCGATCGCGAATTGTAAAAATTCAACATGTTGAATATTTACGATCAGAAATTCTGATGTGTGGGGGGAACATCGCGGCACACCACACACTATAGGGGTAAAACGGTTAAATCTAGGATTTTTTGTTCTCATGTTTGTGGTCTCTCACATTTTGAAGATCTTATAAGATTTTAAAAATCTTTTAGTGTGTACCCAGCATTACGTGTGCTATCATCAGTGCATTTTGTAAGACATTGATATCTGACAAATGCATATACTGTGCAAAAGTTTTTTTTTTTTTTAAGAAATTAACACTTTATTCAGCAAGGATGCTTTAAATTGATCGAAAGTGATGGTAAACACGCTTATAATGTTTCAAAAGATATATATATATATATATATATATATAAAATTTCTACTCAGAATCCTTAAAAAAACAAAAAAAAAGATTTTATGGTTTCCACAAAAATATTAGGTGGCACAACTGTGTTCAAAATTTTCAATTGAAACTCGGTCTGTTTTTCTAATGTATTTAGATTGTATAAATGAATATAGGTAATCTTGACATTTTTATTTATTATTTTGAACTCAAACCTCATCAATTCTAAAAACAGACATTACAAAAACTGTAAGAGACATAAAGGCAATTTCAAGCAAACTGAAAAACTAGTGTGAGATTAGTATGTGTTTTCTTAATGGATAAAACACATTTCTGTAAAAAAATTTGTGCTGGGCAATGATTAATCGCATCCAAAATAAAAGTTTTTGTTTATGTAATGTGTGTACTGTGTATATTTATTAAGTTTATTTAAAGACACATGCATACAGTGTGTGTGTATATATATATATTATTAAAAATAAAAAATGTAAATTATTCCATTGCGTAAGTATTCATACCCTTATCTGGGACAGTTGAAATTTAGCTCGGGAGCATTCATATTGCTTGTAGATGTTGCTACACTTGAAGTGAAGTTAACCTGTGGCAAATTCAATTGAATAGGTATGATTTGGAAAGGCCCACACATCTTAATAAAAGGTCTAACAGCTGATAATGCATATCAGAGCAAAAACCAAGCCCTGAGGTCCAAAGAACTGCCTGTAGAGCTCAGAAACAGGTTTGCGTCAAGCCACACATCTGGGGAGGAGTTCAGGAAAAAATTCTGCTTCACTGAAGGGTCACAGAAGCATGTAGTCTCTGTTACCCTTAATGGAAGAAGTTTGAAACAACCTGGTGTGGTGACCAAGAACCTGATGGTCACTCTAGTTGAGCTCCATGATCATATGTGGAGATGGGAGAAAACTACAGAAGGTCAAACACCACTGCAACACTCCATCGATTTGGGTTCATGGCAGTGTGGCAGGACTCACTTCTCTCTTCAGTGTAGACACATGAAAACACACTTAGAATTTGCAAAAAAGCAACTAAAGGACCCTCAGTCTGTGAGAAATAATATGCTCTGGTCTGATGAACCTCACTTCCAAGCATCATGTTTGAAGGAAACCAGCTCCGCCTATCACCTGCAGAGTACCATCCCAAAAGTAAAGTGTGCTGGTAGCAGCCTCATACTGTGGGCTGGTTTTCAGCGGCAGGGACTGAGGAACTCGTCAGAGTAGGAGTTGCCCAGCCAGAGCCTGGGATTGAACCCAATCAAATATTTCTGGAGAAACCTGAAAATGTGCCTCTGCCCCCATCCAACCTGACAAAGCTTGAGAGGTGAAGAATGGCTGATAATTGCCAAATGCTGATGAGCAAAGCTTGTCGCATCAAACAAAAAAGACTTGAGGCTGTAAAGGTGCATCAACTAAATATTTAGTTAAGGGTATGAATACTTATACAATTGACTTATTTCAGTTTTTTTATTTTTAATTAATTTACGAAGTTTTGACAATTCTGTTTTTGCTTTGTCAATATGGTGTATGGAGTGTAGATTGATGTGGGAACAAAAGTACATTTAAGCAGTTTAGCATAAGGCAGCAACATAACAAAATGTGAAAAAATGATATGCGTGTGTGTGTATTTATATATACATAATAAATATACACAGTACACACACACATATTATGTACACAAAGCTCATTTTGGATGCGATTAATCGTTGCCCAGCACTAAAAAAATATTTATCAATGGACATGAAATGTACCCTATATTATATAATACATAATCTTTTGCAGGTCCGCATGAAATACACCTTCAATAAGTTCTGCAAGATCGGACAAGCACCTGAACAGTCGTGGTGCAGGAGCAGAGATTCGGTTGTGAGGCGGCTGAAAGAGCTGCGGGACGTGCTATGTAAACTGGGCCGAGAGCTGCCGTGGCTGAGGGGCGGCGAGGTGGAGCCCAACACCGTGGTCAAACTGGTGGATGACATCTTGAAGAACCGCAAGGCGTTGCTCATGAGGGCCGTTAGAAACTACGAACAACAACTGCAAAATGAGACCCAAATGACAGAATGCGACAAAGAGCCATCAGATTCAAACTGCTCTGATTCACCTTCCTCAAAGACTCCTGAGCTCGTGCATGCCGGTCAGGCAGAATGTGAGAATCCTCCTGATAAGGAAGCCACAGATTGTCAACTACCACCAAACCACTGGAGTAAAAGGCACTTGTTTTTACCTCCCTGCGTGAAGAGTCGCAAGCGGCGGAAGGTTGACGCTCTGCAGCTGAAAGTGACCGGAGATGAAGACATATCAGACAATGAAATAGAATCATACACTCTTAAAAAATGCGGGGTTAAATATAACCCAGCGCTGGGTTATATTTAACCCCGCATTTTTTAGAGTGTACATTCACTCTCGGGATGAAATGGAAATGTATCGAAAGGTTCGGAAGGAGCTAAAGGAGGCATAATTGTGTCATAGTGTTAACGTATAATTAATTGCTGCTGATTTCCTGATACCATCAGTTTTTTTTGTTATTACATTGATTTAATTTATTTCAAAGATTGCACTGATTGTTCTGTTCATTGTTAATAAATGCATTTTTGTTTGAACTTGTAAATTTCTCAATTATTTGTTTTCTCAATTATTTGTTTTATGTTGCAAAGCCATTTTATTTAATTAGTGCTAGTGCTATTCAGTGCTGAATGGAATCCAATACTTGTTTCTTACTAATCTTGGGCTGCTGATTCCACAAATTTTTGCCCGTTGTGCTCTAGCATGTTACTTTCTCACAAACTATGTGCATTTCATAGCATTTTTGCTTTTGAAAACCATTTATAAGGTCACAAAGATAGGATTTCTATCTTCCTCTGAACAACTCTCTCACATGTATGACATTATTTTATGCCTAATCCTGATGTCAACTTTAGAATTATTGCCAGTGACAGTGCAAACAGGACCCAAATGTTTTTTATTTTTGTAATAATAATAATAATAATTTATCAACTTTAAGGTAAGACATTAAATGGCATATTTGAACATTTATTTGTAAGTGATAAATTATACGTTGAACACTTTTTTTTTTTTTTGTAATTTAAAAACAAATCTTTTGACATTTGACTGCTGTTATTTTGATAAGTGCATTAAAGCTGATACATATTTATAATTAGAAATATTTTCATTATTTCGCAAACATACTATGTAATGGAAAGTTTTATTGATATTTTAACTCAACATCTAATTAAGTCAAATTAAGCAGGATTTTTTTTTCAAGATGCAGGGCTGTTGTGAATAGCCGTGTTTGCAGGAAGTATGATCAGAATGTATAATCGTGCCGGAGCCTGTAATTTCATGTTGTTTGATTGATGCTTGTGCTTTTTGCATAAATTGCAGCTTCTAAAATCCCTATGTCCAAAACAAATGGATTTTCTATTAACATATTGTCCTTTTGGATGACCATTCCAGGAACGTTCATTTCCTAGATCCTGATATTATTAGCGTCGAACTCGTGATGGCATTATTAGTAGGCTATGTGCCAGTTGCCTGAGGCTGTAATAGGCCTACAGACTGTTTAAAATGTCATCACGATGATTTAAAGTGCCTGTTCTCATGTTGTCTTATTTATATGGTCCTTCATGAGAGCTGTTGGTTTTAAGATCAATTGCTGCTTTGAACAAAAGCCCTTCTGGCGACAGGAACTCAGTCAACGACTTGCATTCTGATGTCTGATGCATTTACACAAGGTATTGTACACTTGAAAATATTAGAAAGTCGTTGCGTTAGATAGGCTAGCACAGAATATCAATCTAACCGCTAACCGGCATTTACTTCAAAAGAAAGAGCATAGTTAATGTGGTGATCTACACCTGTGATTGCTCTGCCAGGACATCTGTGCCAACTTGAGAACTGACTTGAAATACATGCTGCTTAAAAGTTTGGAGTCAGCAAGATTACTCATTTATTCATTTATGAAATGATTCAAAAGTGACAGCAAAGACATTTATAAAAGATTTTTATTTCAAATATGTTCTTTTTACTTTTTAATCATCGTAGAATCATGAAACAATGGTATCACCGTTCACACAAAAATATTACGCAGAGCAACACTGATAATAATAAATGTTTGAGCAGCAAATCAGCATATTAAACTGATTTCTGAAGGATCATGTGACACCGAAGACTGGAGTAATGATGCTCAAAATTCAGCTTTGCATCACAGGAATAAATGACATGCGTCATTAAAATATATTAAAATAGAAAACACTTCCGAAAAATACTTAACTTTTAATCAAATAAAAGACTTGAGCATAAGAGGCTTCTTAAAAATATATTTTTTAAAAATCATACCGACCCCAAACATTTGAACAATAGGCTACACATTCAATTAAAAAAATACCAAACGCCAACTGATTAAATGTAAATCTTTATTTTTTTTAATGAATAGCATGCAATAATTTAAACAACTTGCAGAAGCTTTCTCCTCAAAGCACAGATAAATAAGTTGACTTTGCTGTTCGCTCTATTTTTTTCTTTTGTGTGTGTGTGTGTGTTTGACTCAAATGCTTGTCCCTATAGGCTCTTCCATTCATTATGAATCAGACTTTAACATCTCTGATTATCATGTGAGTGTTCACATATTGCACTGCACATTCACAATGTACTCAATCATCACAAAATCCTCTTGATTCATGATTCATAAGCAGGAAATTGCTAATGGAAAAGTAAATGGCAAAAAAGATCAAAAATCAAATCAAAAACTGACCCTGTTTACTTCTTCCGCATGATTTGTTTTGTAATGTCTTTGTAAACTTTCAGCAAAACGGATGGTCTTGGTCAGACCCTTCAATTCCTTTTTAAATTAAGGTCACCAACATCTCCACCTTTCAGAGACTCTTCTCACAATCCATTTAGTTCCTGATGGATAAAATTAACTCCCGTCCTTTATTTCACACCAAATATCCTGTTTTACTCCCAAAACATCACATTGCAGGAGCAAAATGGGTTGCAAATGCCACTTTATGTACACTCTTAAAATAAAGGTGCTTCACGATGCCATAGAAGACCCTTTTTGTCTAAATGGCTCCATAAAGAACCTTTCTGTTTCACAAAAGGTTCTTTACTGTTATTTACATTTCGTGGGCCATTTAGATCTTAAATAGCACTTAGTGTTTTCAGCCTTTCTGAAGCCATGAGTGGCATCATAGCACGACGCTCGCTGTGGCGCAGTGGTTGGCCGGTATACCGATGCGATGGTGGCAGGTGAACATCTTGCGCAGCTCGGCGCGGAAACGGTCGTGAAGCCAGGCGTACAGGAACGGGTTGCAGCAGGACGAGCTCATAGCGCACAGATGACACAACAGCTGGATCAGCAGGAAATGGCGCTTGTTGATGAGGCGGATGTCAATGTCGCGCAGGACGTTGAACACGTGGATGGGCAGCCAGCAGACTCCGAACGCCGCCACCACTAGAGACACCAGCCTGAAGATCTTCCGCTTGCGCGCCCGCTGGGCCTCGGCCTGGTCGCGCGTTCGGTGTCCGGGGGCCACGCAGTTGCGGAGTTTGACGGAGATGCAGAGGTAAGAGACGCAGACTGCGGATAAAGGCAGGATGTAGGTCAGTAGCAGCGTGCTGTAGGCGTACACCAGTCGCTGGGTCTCCTGGCCCAACCAGAACTCCTCGCAGATGGTTAGACCCTCGTCTCTAAACTCCACATGATACGTGTGGGCCACAGCGGGGGCGACCAGCACACACGACAGCAGCCAGATCCCAGACAGCACATAAGCGCAGGCAGCCATTGAGATTCGCTTCTTTAAAGGGTGCACTGTAGCGTAGTACCTGTTACAACACACAAAGATTTAGGCATTGTTATATATATTATATTTGAGTGTTTACTATTGTGCTTTTGCATTATCAACACACCTTTTTCCTGTTTAACACTGTAAAGCTGCTTTGACACAATCTGTATTGTAGCCTATAAAGTGCTATATATAAAGGTGTCTTGACTCACTCGACATTATTATATTATATTAATTATATTATATTATATTATATTATATATCTATTACCCCAAACTAAATAACAACGAAACAGATTATATTTTGTATAAAGAAAATTTGCCTATATTTTTTACCATTATATATTTACCATAACGGTTTTTTTTAAACATTAAACACATTTATACTCCAATACTTATTAGGCTACTGTATTTCATCTAGACATTTTAATACATTATACTTATTATTATTATTTTTTTTAATTCTCATTAATAGAATAATTTGGAAATAATTCTCAATTTCTACATTAAAATATTTTACTTCTCAACAGAATCTGAAACTTTTTTTTTTCTTTCAAACATTACCCCAAAATTAAATCAAATAATAATAAACATTATATTTTGTATTAAGAAAATGAAGCCTGTTTTTTTAGAACTATTAGTATTTTTTAGAACTATAAATGTTTTTTGTACCATTGAGCACATTTACCCACAAATGTTTATTACTGTAGTTCATCTAGACATTTTTTGAGTTTTTGTTTTTTAAATTTCTTATTCTCATTAATAGAATAATGCATACACAATTCTCATTTACTCATTTATATTAAAATATAATTTTAATCCTCAGAATTAATATTGTTATATTTTACTATAGTAAAAACTGCAGTAATGCATTTTCAAATTATGTTCCTTTCAAATTTTACCCCAAAAACATTTAACCATATTTAACCATTAAACACTTTTCCCCTCCTTATTACTGTAATTCATACTGTAACACTGGACATTTGACTTATTATTACTCCCACTAATAAAATATTATTATATTATTTTCACTAACAGAATAATGCATAATAATTCTCATTATTTACTCATTTATATTAAAACCATGTTAATTCTCAGAATCAATTTAATTGTATTTTTACTATAGTAAAAGAAATGCAGTAATACAGTGTTTTTATTTATTTAAATCAACATTAATTCAATACAAATTTAAAAATAAAATTTAAACAACATTTAAAAATTCATATTATTACATCATTATTTATTTTTGACATTTATAGTACAAATAAATTGAATATTGGTCATGAGAATCACAATGCAAAACTACAATAAAACACATTTTTCTACAATAAAACACAATTATTTCTTTCTATATGGGATTTATGGGGTGAAATATGATGCAGACATGTCCTTAACAGATTTTATGAGTAAAGAAAGCAAGAAACAGTTTTAATTTGGTCAACAAACATCAAAACAGCATGGATAGTGGCCCTCCTCTCAAACTGCAGTCCTCACTTCCTAAGCCAAACCTCTAATGATCTCCAAAGTCCTTCAGCATAAAAAAGATGAAACCCTTTTCAAAAGAACCATCATTCTGTGCACATCCTTTGCACACCCTTTCATCTCAAGTGATCTGACCCACTTCAACCACACTTAGCTTTGATATCTGCGTCTCGTAACAGCGTGAACCATTAGCGAGATCCTTAGAAGGTCAGGTGCTTGCACTCACCTGTCGACCGCGATAGCCGTGAGAGTGAAAACGGACACGTATACAGTGACGGGCTGGATCAGGAACACCAGGTAGCACATGAAGCGGCCGAACGTCCACCCGTGAGGGCTGAAGGCGTAGGCCAGCGTGAAGGGGATGCAGGTCACACACATCAGCATGTCTGAGAAGGCCAGGTTGCCGATGAAGAAGTTGGTGACGTTGTGCATCTTCCTCGAGCGGCAGATGACGTAGATCAGAAGGTAGTTGCCAAATACGCCCACCAGCACCACAAGAACGTAACAGGGGATGATAAGCGGCTTGAAGGTCTGCAGCAGGGCGACGTCTGCAAAGGGATAGTTGTGAGGGGCCGTGGCGTTTTGGACCACCGTCACCTCGTACACTTGGCTTCCAGGAGGCTCTTCAACATCTTGCCAGCCAGAGCCCTCCATCCTTTGATCACAACGCTCCTGTCTCCCCCTGCTGGACGAAAAACACAAAGGTCATCGCTGGTTGATGTGTGATATTCAGTGTGGGTTTTCAGCTTCGTAAACTTTCACATTTGTTCTCGCTCAGTCTTGAATACTTTGTTACATAACTGCTCAGTTGTTATTTAAAATGCTTTAATGTAACTATATGAAAGTGACTTCAGAAAATGAAGGTCTTAAAATAGCTTTTTGATCACTTTTTCCAAGCATTTTAAAACACAGCACTCTTTGCCTGCAGTACTTTCACTGTCAAACAATAATTATGAATGTCAAAGCTTAAACGCTGCTTAAATTCAAATGTTTCATGTAATTTGTGCAAATACAAAAAGACTTAAATGCCAGTCATTTGATGAATTGGCATTAGGCTATATTCTCTGGTCTTTGCAAAAGCAAAGCTTTGCAGTTTCATAAAATGCTCCATTTCAAACAGAAGTTGCATATGGAAGTTGTACCGTAAAATTTAGGATTAGAAGCAACTATATTTTTGGGTGCTGAAATATCCATTTCTACATTAATGTACTTTCACCATAAATCAAGAATGAAAAATGTCAAATGTTAGCAGGTAAGCGCTGCTTAAATTCATACATTGCACTCATGTAATTTTTGCAAATGCAAAAAGACATTTAAATGCCAGTCATTTGATGAATTGGCATTATATTCTCTTGCTGAGTTCAGGTTTGCAAAAGTGAAACTTTGCAATTTCATAAAATGCCCCCTTTCAAACATTGCATGGTAAGAAGTATGAAATAACTACAGTATAGAGGTTACACTATTCCTCAATAGAAGCTACTGAATTCAATATGTTTGCCTGCTTAAAAATTAATCAATAAAATATTGATAAGCAGTTGACATTGAATTTATTTATAAAGTGTTTTAAACGGCATTTTCTCATTCTTTTAATATTCATTTGCAAGCAGGTTTTAATATCTTTTAAATTGGGAGGTACTGAATACCTGTACTTGTAAAAATGAATATATTTCATACATCTGGAGTTCATTAACATCTCTAAAGACTAAACCAAGTTTGTAATGTCATCATATTCATAAGGGCAGCATCTTATCACATATAATCTGCTAATGGGGACAGTAGATAAAAGTCCTTTGACTAAATATAGATTATACATCAGAATAAAGGTCATGGCGCCTTACCTATATGGTCTGAAAAGGAATTAGTCCCAGACAAGATAATTATGTTCTTTGTGGAAGTCTGCAGCACCATAAATAAACCAATTCATTCTCTATAAGTGTTAATTACCTCTGGAAGGGTAGAATATAATAATGATAATGGAAAATTATCCTCCATTCCGAAATAAAGCTTTCTGTCTTCGGTTACACCCTTATAGAGCTTCCCAAATGACCTCTCAAGACTCCGAAAAGGTAAGCTGTCACTGAGGCGTTACCCTGAGGTACAAAAGCTAAACGACTACATATTTGTAGCCTACCTTGTTAAATGGTACATATTAATACTTTAAAAGTTCAAATTAGTACTCTTACAAATCAGTAGGTACCGTACCACCAAAATTAAGAAACTAAGAAATATTTTTGATAAAAGATTTAATCATTATAGTGCTCATTAACAGCACACACAAGCTGCAAAATTAAACAGATGCCTATAGCTTTCTTCACCCTTGACAGCCTGTAGCCTAAATGCAGAACTCTCTAATAAATGCCTGCTGTTATAGCCTATCTGTTGACTGCACAAATAAGAAAAATCGATGCACAGTACACTTACCAGTAAAAAAGATATTTACTTTAGAATGTAAAAATATGACATTACCTAAGATAAAGAGATACTCCTGCTTCTGAGTGGTGTGTGATGCACGTTCTTTCCGGTGCGGTGCGCAGTGTCTCCAAACGGCGCGTCGGCTCCGGCTTCAACAAGCAAACCACATAAATCAGCGAGAGACTGAACGTGCTGCAGTAACAAGTGTTTCACAACTGCTCGCTTACTCATGCAAACTGAAGCTCAACTTCTGTCACCATGAGTCAGTAGAGTCAGTAAGGCTGGAACCCCCTCAAAAGAGGTTAAAAAAAAAGAAGGGGGAAAAAAAGAAATTATTTTATCTATCTATCTGTCTGTCTGTCTGTCTGTCTATCTATCTATCTATCCATCTATCCACACACTTATTAAACAACGTTTCACTATCCACAAAAGTTTACAAATTAGTCAGAGAACATTTCGCTCGCTAGCGATTAGCGAAGTCTCGTTGGTCTGAGGAAGTAGCCGTAACAGCAGTTCATTTGTTCGCTGTCTATGGACGGCACATCTACAAAATGACTTAATAAATTGTGAATTTACACATCATAAATAGGCCTATGTCATAAATACGTCTGAAAAACGGTTTACGTAACGTAACTCCGCTATGCCAGTACGGTTGCGCGAGAACCTCGATCACCCTCAACTGACAATTACTGACAGACATAGCTTATAAAACGTCGACCTAAATTAAAGTCACAATTCGTACATGGTAGGCTGTCTCTGTCTGCTGTCCATATGAGGGAATGGCTTTTATCAGCGCTAGTTCATGTCTTATTACAAATGTTAGCTACTTTGCAGCAGGGCCGTTGAAAAAAAACGGCTTTTGTAGCTTTCAAGTGTTAACGTTACATCATGTTCCAATATGGAGGTGAAGTCGATTAACTGTCACATGAAGCTGTCTTAACAGTGACTATGTTTACATGGACATCAGTAATCGAATTATTTACCTTATTCTAAATAAGCCAATATTATGATTATGGTGTTTACATGAGTTGCTTTTAGAATATTCCTTTCATGTTCCCGTTTTACATGTTATGTTCGATTAATGGCACACGTCATTACGTCCCCACCTGACGCCATCCAACGTCCCCTCCGTAATTTCACGTATAAACATATAGTTCGTCTTCGATTTGATGCCATATACAGTTTTGGGTGTTTCATTTTTAATTTACTGAAAGCTTCAAGTGCAGTTAATTATTTGTCATGCTATACGTGCATACAGACGACGGCGTTGTTGAAGCCATTCTTTTATTTGCCGTCAAACAGTTGAGCACTGCAGTGTGTTTAAATGCACCTTTAAGTTGGTTTGCCAACCGCCAATAAAATTAGAAGAAGCCCTGCAGTGTGTGTATCCTGTCGCAAAATGCGGTGAAAAGTCCTACACGACGGTAATAATGTGATTAAGGTGTTTACATGTATATACTGCACCTGCACTTAAATAACGCGACTAAAATAGGAATATTCCACATGTCTTAATTCGATTAGTGTTTACTTCGATTATGACTTTAGCCGGATTAAGGTAATCAAAAATCTCTGTTTACATGGTAGATTTTAAATCAGAGTATTGTCTTAATCGTGATATAATCGGATTATTGTTGTCCATGTATAGATAGAGCACCGAGACTAACCTCTCTTCCTCTACTTTTTGTGAAGAAAGAAAACATCAATGTTTGGAATGACATTAGGGTGAGTAAATAATGCCAGAATTTAAGCTTTGGGGTCAATTTGAACTATTCCTTTGAAACAGAGAAGCATTAAATAGTAGGCTAACTAGTGACACAAAACACCACCATCCAAATAAATTAAAATAGGAAAAATGCTAATTCGATACAAGCCCAGAGATCAACATAATAAGGCAAACTAGCTTACATTCATTTTCTGTTACTTATGTGGATAGTTTTAAATGATGAGATTTCATGGCCTGAAGATCAAAAATCAGCTCTTTTGTGCTGCCAGTAACATTTACATCAAAAATACAAACGCAAACAAAAATATAACGTAGAAATAGTCAGAAAACGAAATATTCCTTCCTAGCAGAAAGTAATAATTCAAACAGCAGATCTATAAACAAGTATTACGCAAAACACTCACGTGCAGCCGTCTGTCTCTTCTGTTGACTAATCGCTTGGCCCGAGTTATGACAGTAACAAGCACCTGTTTCTGGCCCACCATGTATTAATGAGATTGTTTTTTGGTCCACTATGTTTTAATGAGTTATCTTGATGATCTACACAAAGCAACTTCTCTGAACCGCGGTTTCCGGCTCGTCCTTTTTAACAGTAAATTTCCCACTGCTGCAGAGCGTGCTGGTAATGAAGAGGTAATCAAAACACTTGAAAGCGAGCCGCACAGATCTGACATTCAGAGAAATGCTCTTTTGCGCATCTTTGTCTGTGGACATTTCATATATCAGAGCTTGGCTTGAGGGGAAAACATATGTGGCACCTGACGTCATCAGCGAGTGGCGGTAGTGCAAGCTGAATTAATACCATATTGGTCTGCACATTATCAGAATATACAAGGGACAAGCTTCTACTCACGCAAGTGAATTTTAAATTAATAGCAAACCATTTACAGCCTGCATTCAGAACAGATCACACATTCTGTAATTTATATTCGGCTACATTATTTGATTATTTGGGAGTCGTGGCACTTGGGAGCAAAATTGACTTTTAAAATCTTCTGGTCTCTTTCTGCACGCATTATTTCCCGTATGACTCAATCTGATGCAGTTACTGTAATATGTTTTACTCTTTGAAGATATCTGGCTAATTTGGTATTTGCATAAGCAGTTTCTGCTTACACTTCTTTTACATAATATGTGTGGCAGGATGCATTGATTACATAGGGTCTTTGTGTTTTTATTATTGTTAAATAAACAAATCTTTCGTATAATTTGTGTCTCATACCTGACCCCACTGAACTGAACCTGTGAGCTTTATTTTTATCAGAGTAATTCCCCTGTAATCAAACTTGGGGTGGCGTAGTCGGTCGTAGTTGGGCGGTTAATTTAGTTGCCCTTCTGCAATTCTCATCTGCCACATATGTATAGCCTTTTTAAAATACACAGTATTATGTGTTATTTTATTTATTTTGGTACAGATGGACGCATGGATGGATAGACAGACAGACTGTGCAGAATGATAATGAGTCTAAGGGATTGTTCCTGCAAATTAAATTAAATGTGTGCAGTAAAAATCAGTTGACATTTATCATTGTTATTGAATAAATGTGACTTTGGCCTTTAATTTAGATTTATTTGATCAGGTCTCGATGGCTTCCACATGCTCATGCCAGTTACCGTCCTGCTGTCCAAGAGCTGTTTGCCTGGCAACAGCAGATGTGTCTTCTCTGGTTGTTAATGGCTTTTATTTGCTTTGTTATTATGTAGCAGAACATTTTCTTTCAAAGGCATCAAAGGGTGATAAATCATTTTGGGTGCATAAAACCATGTGTCAGCTCTGTTGGAAGAAAGTGTGTTTAAAGTGCGCTTTTTATCTCCCCTCCTCACAAAACGCCCATCCATTTTGCTTTTTAGTGACCACAGCTCTTGGCTATTCTCACTACCTCCCAACATAATTCCCTTTCTCATGACGAGCATCTCTATTTTGGCTCCACTTCATTCTAATATTCTGCCTTTTGCTTTCCTCCCTTCTCTGTTTGTAAGCTCGTTGTCACAGTTGAGAATCCAATATAAGGTCTCTAAAAAGCTCAGAAAACATCTCTGTGGATGCTGAAATCTTGTGAATGATATTCACTAATCTGCCTTTTACATGTTGCTATGGGAAATGATCACATTCTGGTATGAGTGGAGAACAAAATGAATGTCCTTATTGTGCGCACTGAATGCCACATGGGTTTCATTATGTGTCATGTGCTCAGCTTGCATGGAAAGACCATCAAAACAAATTCATTTATTTGTCATTTTTGTACAGAGCATGTGGAGTTTTCTCTGTGGAAGCATAAACCTGTCATCATTTATTCACCCTCGTGTAGTTCGAAACTTGTACAACCTGCAAGTCTTTTGTTCAGGTTTGGAACAACATGAAAGTGAGTAAATGTTGCCAAAAAATTGGATTTTTGAGTGAACTATGCCTTCAAGGGCAGATTTTCCTTCACTGTCAATTTGTCCAACTGAAAATGAGTGTGAATGGAACTCATCACCCTTCAAAGCCCCCTTGCTAACATGTGTTTGTCAAGATCTACAAGGCATGATGTTCTACCTCCAGCAAACAATGAGCAGTGCTGCACTGGGTGTTCGTGCGTTCATGAACATTTTCAGCTGTTTTGTTGAAAAGACATTTTGACTAGAGGTAGACTTTGACATGCTGAAAGAGTTAGTCAGTTTTTCTCAGTATGAAGCCCCATTTCTGTTTGCTGTCCCATTAAATGCAAGGGCTTTCAGTCGTATTGGTGGTTTTATATGGCAAACTGTATTGAGGTCAACCAATTCCTAATGGATAAAATGAAGTCCTGCCTTCGCTTTCCCCCGTTTAATATCCCTTTTCACTCTGAGATATCGCATTATAGAATAATTGAAAACCAAAAAGGAATAGGCAATTCAAGATGTTGATTTATTCATTTAATTTAGCATTACATCTCCAATGGATCCTCAGAATTGAATGGGTGCCGTCAGAATAAGAGTTCAAACAGCTGATAAAAACATCACAATATTCCACAAGTAATCCACACCACTCCAGTCCATCAATTAGGCTAATGCCCTGTAAAGCAAAAACGCTGCATGTTTATAAGTAACAAATCCAATAATCGCTTCGGGCTAAAATATGAGTCCTCTAGCTGTCTTGCTGAAAAAGTTCTCATCTGAAGCAGGAGAGAAATATGCACAAAATAAACCGTTTACAAGCAAAAACTGTCCAAAACGGGTTTAAAGTGGATTTCGATGTGAAAGGACACAGTGGATGGACTTTTTCATTGGAGGAAGTGTTATTATGGATTATGGACTCATATTTTGGCCAGAAGTGACGGTTTAAAGTTAAAATGCCTTAATAATAGATTTTTTTTTATTACAAACATGCAGCTTTTTGCTTCACAAGATGTTAATTGATGGACTGGAGTCATGTGAATTACTGGTGGATTATTGAGGTGTTTTTATCAGCTGTTTGGACTTTTATTCTGACGGCACCCATTCACTGCAGAGGATCCATTGGTGAGCAAGTGATGCAATGCTGAATTTCTTCAAATCTGATGAAGAAACAGACTCATCTACGTACATCTTGAGGGTGAGTGAGCTTTAAGCAAATTTTCATTTTTGGGTGAACTATTCTTTTGGTGCTTTCTCTCTCCCTTCCCCTCTCACAAACAAACACAGATTTGCCTCACCTGCTTTCATGCTAGTTTAAGGATTATAAAAGATTCGCAAGTTGAAATATATTGATGGCAAGATCTTTCCCCATTGGCCCTTTCTTAAAATAGCAATCAGGTGCTTGCAGGAATATGTTTGAAGGTTAGAGCACTGTGCCCTGTGTAATATGGGTTCACACTCCAGTCTTATAATACACTATTATTAGAGCTAGGATGGAGTCTAGAATGTTTGAAGTCCATTAACACTACTGTAATTGTAGATAAAAACATAACTTTTCCCTTTAAGCACTATTAGGCCAAACTGATATGCTTCAGCAAAGTGTTTACAACAATTTCAATTCCACTACACTGTTGACAAAGACTCAAAAGCCTTTTATCAGCTGAAATGTACTTTTATTTGTTCTGATATTCAGTTCTGAACATTCATATATTTTTATGATTTAGTGTATATATAATTTAGAGGTAGAGAAAGCAGTAATAATTGACATATGGTCATGATGTTTTGCTGGTTGTGCCCATCGTAACAACAGATGCTGCCTGGAGGCAAAAAGTGTCTTATATCATACATCATTCATCTCAGCTCCTGCTTGTGCCGTTATTTCTGAGGAGTCTGAATGGATGATCTGAAGGTTTGTGCATTGAAGTGACAATGAGAAAAGTCTTTTAAACTGCTCTGAGGGCTCTCCATTCAAACTCTCTCATCTGCTGTCCTGATGAACCTGTGCGACTTGTGCTGCAGCTGTGCTTGGTATCCTCCCGTGTCTTTGTAGTGCAGTAGGCATGTGCGTTATTTGAAGAACACACGTTAATGAAACAGGCACACATATGCAAAAATAGAAAATGAAATGATATTGTTTTGACATTGAATTCAAGGCAGATTTAGAGAAGGAGGTGCAATCTGTGCTCTATATCTGTCTCTGCTGAAGATGTAGAAGTATTGAGGGTTTTTTAAAGTGGTTGTTGTTGGTTATGAATTTACAGGAATTGTTCGCTTAATATCTCTCTCTCTCTTTATGTATATATAATGTAATGATATACCATTTTAATGACAGCTGATGAGGTGAATTATTACATCCTTACATCCTGAAGGGGGCATTAATGAACCATAATTTTATTTAACTTGACATATATAGGAAAAATCTGTCACCTGGACTGCATAGCCAATTAATATTTGGATTTCTCTCAATGTGAGAAAGACAGACAGACTAAGATTTAGTTCTAAAGCTGTTGACTACATTCAGGATTTTCATAGGCTGACTGTAAGTACACTATATTGTGCGTGTGCAAAGCAGCTCCACATGCTGTTACATGAGCAGTATGAATCACTGATGAAGAGAGCAGTACTCTACTCTGATAAGGGAACATTGTGCTGGAACGACCAGGCTCGTTCTCATGAGCAATCAGACCTGTGCTGTATACAGGCTTTTAGTCTCTCTCTCTCTCTCTCTCTCTCTCTCTCTCTCTCTCTCAATGTTGTTTTTAAATTCATTTTTATTTCAGTTTTAGACATTTTAGTACATCAAGTTAAATTAATATAAACTTATATATAATCAAAAAAGTTATTCCAGTTAAAGTACATTTTATTTCAAGCAATGAAAGACTTTTCATAGTTTCAGTTAATTGTAATAACCCTAAATATAGAATTTATTGAAAGTTCAAAGACCTTTCTGATTTTCATTCTCTAATGGCACTGTTCCCTGAGAATAACCCAGTGCTATAGCAAACATTCTGTATAACTAAAGTAACGAGAGAGGAAGAGAAGCAGTCTCTTTCATTATTATTTTTAAATCAGACTTAAATGTGGTTGTGAGAACTTGTAGGAAGCTGACTCAAAAAAAAAACATGCTCTAATATTTGACATTTCACATGTTCACATGTAACCAGGCTGGTTTCATATTTGAACTTTCATATGTTGTAATCATAATGTAACTTTTGGGAAAGCTGTAGTTTGAAGGCGAGTAAAAAGAATTGAAATAACTGGTGTGTAGACTGAAGTGTGTCATTTTTGTGGCACTACACTCTCAGAGAAAAAGGTACATATTGTCATTATCAAATTATCACAGAATCATTGGGGTGGAAAAGGTGCCACCCCAGGGTCAGCTTTTGCACCTGTTTTTGAGAGTGTAATGTCAACAAATAGAAATAAAAGAATAATGATTTTTTTTTTTTAAGAGGTCATGAACTGCCTCTGTCTTTATTTTGTACTGTTTTCTGAGATCCACATATCAAACAATCTGTTTAACAGACAAAGCAATAGTGACCACGTAATAAAAACAGTTACTCACACTTGTGTGTTGCGACATTACTGTCGGATCCAATATAGTCGGCACAGCATCATCTTTTAGTTTCAATCTTTCTGAAAATCCTGCATCAAATTGTGCCTTGTTTGTAAAATTAAGTGAACAAAGGACCGAGTTCTTGCACGGTCTGGATCTTTATTAAAAATAAAGTTCATCCATGCTTTCCTAACGTTGGGGGGCGTCTTGTTGTCTTCGGAGCATCTTTATTGTTTGGTTTCTGCATAGACCTGCGCATTCGCCTTTCTCGTAAACACTACATGCGTGAATCGGTGGGCGGGGCTAAACAGGCAGTGATGTAGAAGCAGGTGTTGATCTTCTATTGCAGAGGCAGTGTTGTTTAGCCACACTATTACATCATAGAGTTGTACATTCCACAAGCTGAAAGACTGTTTTGACAGACTAGCTTTAATATAAGCGGTTTTTAGACTAACGAGAAAGTTTTGAGTTCTAAAATATACAGGATGTTTTTATAGTACAGTGACCTCTTATATGTCAAAAGATCAAGAGAAGTTTGGTTTCTCAGTTCATGACCCCTTTAAAGGATGCTCTGATCAGTCGTCTGATAATCACTTCCTATGCCTCGATTGATGGTTTCTCACCTGTCTATCACATAAACCGATCACACTGTGATGACTCAAAAGAGCCTACAGTACATCACTTTCATGTGTGATGGTTTTAGAGGTGTTGAACAATTCTCACAATAACAGTTTACAATAATTAACAGTTCTCACAATAATAAAATAATAGCAGTGTCATTTCAACCTCCTCCAGAGGTCGCATTTGTCAGCTGCATACATCTCATGTCAAATAGCCTAATTTCAAGCAAATCAACAGTTATAAAAAATGATCTCATAAGGCTAAAATCACTTCTCTCTCTCTTTAAAGGGGTCATATGATGCCATTTCAATTTTTCCTTTCTCTTTGAAGTGTTACAAGCTCTTAGTGCATAAAGAAGATCTGTAAAGTTGCAAAGACTAAAGTCTCAAATCCAAAGAGATATTCTTTATAAAAGTTAAGAGTCAACCACGCCTACCTAAAACGGCTCATTCTAACACGCCCCCACATATCTACTTCACGATGTGGGAAGATTTGCATAACGCCGCCCAAATGTTCACGCAAAGAAAGAAGGTGTACATTTTATTCTCGCTGTAGTATCGCCGGATCGGCTTTCACCGTGGACGAAGCGGAGTCCAGCACGGGGTCATCACATGTGGTTGCCGCAAGCCTACCGGCCGCTCCTTCGTCGAATCCGCCAGCCGCACCATTCTCAAGCCGGCCCGCCACCGCTCACTCTAGGCCGCCGTGTGTTTCGTTGTGAAAGCAAACTACTTTGTTTGGTCTTCCAAAAGAGGACACGACTAGAAATCAGTGGTTAAGTTGTATTTACAACACTATTCCAGAACAGTTCAACCCAAATATTCAGATGTGTGCAGCACATTTTATGGAGGACTGTTTCCTGATCCTGGTAGAGTAGACTACAATGCCGGCTGTTCTGACTCACAGACTGTAAGTACGTTTTCATTTAAAGGATTTGCCACTGATGATTCAAACGTGAGTTTTGAGCAGTGTAGAGTAACGCTTGTTGTTTGTCATTTCTCCGATCACAAATGCAGACATGGTTTTATGTTTACGCGGCGCGGCGTGATGCAACGCAACGCGTAAAAAGACAGTATAAGTAATTATAATCTGTAATTATGTCCCCACTGGATGCAACAAATGCCTCGTTTGTAATGGGTTTTCATGTTTTTGAATCGTCGCCGGCCGGACAGGGCATCACAGTATGGTAAGGGGCGTAACATTTCCGTCACGAACATTAGGTATTCGTCCAATCACAACACACTGAATAGCTGGCCAATCAGAGCACACCTCGCTTTTCAGATCAATGAGGTTTGTAAAAATCGAAGCATTTCAGAAAGGCGGGGTATAGAGGAGAAACAATAATGTACAGTATGTGGAAAATAATGTGTTTTTTAACCTCAAACCGCATAAACATTTAATTACACCAAATACACAAAAGGTTCTTCACAGCGATGCCATAGAAGAACCATTTTTGGTTCCACAAAGAATCATTCAGTCAAAGGTTATTTAAAGAACCATCTCTTTCTTACCTTTTTATAAAAATTATAATACATTATAATTTTATTTGAAGCTCCAGTTACAGTAACAAGTATGATTTATAGCGCCATGGCAAAAAAAGTAATATTTTACTTGAGCTGTGGGTTTGCGGTCTGAATTGAATGGGATTAGACACATATTGTGTAGCTGTCTTCACTAGCTGTGTGCAAATAAATTAAGCGTTAGCGTTACACTTAAATATCATTAAGTACATTAATGATATCTGCCTTGTTCTGTTCTGTTACCCCTAGGGGGGTTATTATTGCTGCTCTCCCTGCTTATTCATGACAGGCTGCATGGATGGGCAGGGAGGTTTTTGCCCAGAACAGAACCATACCGCCAAACCAAACTTTATGCTAAGTATCTATCATTTTGACGATAGTGGTCCTGACAGAACTATAGTGTGTTGCTGTGTTTGAAATGCAGTTTTAAAAACTTTTTTTTTTTTAAGAATCCAAGTTTTGGAGCTTTTAATGAATCGTTTTAAAAAACAGTTAATCAGTCTAATAGATCCTCCACTGAAAAAACTCACTAAATCAGTCAAATCGAATACTAAATCAATCGTACAGCAAATTATTTCAGTGACATCTTTTTTCTAAATGTTTTTTGAGGTTTTGTGTAGCCTACTTACTATGAACATTTATTTATTATTTGTAAACTCTACATTTAATATGATAAAACATGATAGAAGACAATAAATAACAACAAATGAGAATGAATGAATACATTTATAAATAAATAGGCTATAATAATTTATGGGCTGCATTAAATGCCATTTGACATTAAACCTTATTGGCCATTTTTATCTTCGCTTATCTATCCTAAAAGCTGAGCAACTGCTGGTCAGGCTGGGAGACCAGCGCGACCGTCTTAAACCAGCTAAAACCAGCCAATCATCATAGGCTAACATTGACATTTCTAACATATGTTAGTACATCTGTAGCATAACAACTTCTAGTTAGCTAGTCCCCAACGCCGGTAAGCAGGTTACCAAATGTATGTTTTCTGAATTTTTGACCTCATTCACTCTTTTGGGTGCTATTCAGTCAATGCTTAATGCTAATCCAGAAAGATGGTGTTACGGACTCTGCTAGATTTGAAAGCTGTCGCTATCTATTATGCTGTTTGTATTTTCTTGTGATTCAACACTTGGCCTATTTTAATAGCAGTCATGTCAGGGAATGTCGTATGATGCTGGAGGAGTAGCATATGCTGGCTCATGATTAATGCTAAAACTATAATTTTGGCTTTCTTTGTAGAGTGCATTCATAATAAACTCTTTTGCTTTGAAATTTGAAGGATGTAAACATTATGTACGAGCATGACAAATTAATTCAAGACAAACTGGAAAAAGTCAAGGAAGTTTCTCATGGAAACATCACTTAGTGATATCAGTGTTTTTTCTCATTCATTTTCAGATGAGGAAAGATCCAAATGGCTGCAGTGTTGAGAACGGAATGCCAGCATACTGCTTTCTGCATACTGAGCAGTTTGCATGTACACTGTATACTGCCAATAATTAAAAAAAATATGAGAAATGGTTCTCATCGTATAATTTACTATATTGTTTAGTTATTCTAATTAATTTTATTTGATCTTTAGATTATTATAATTTTTTCTTGTTTTGCATTTTAAGCAGAATTTCTGTAAAGCAATCAGTTAAGGATAATCATTTATTCAAATCAATCAAATAAAGATATTGAAAGTCATAGATGATTTTACTTACAGTTCATTCATCACACATGAAATGGAAAGTCATAGCAAGCACAATTGTATTGTGTATTTTTGCACAGTACTGCATATTTTGCATACAAAAAATGTGCATAATGCACACAGTAGAAATATAGTAGAAATAGTAAGGTAGTATACCACTTCAAACACACTGTAAAAAAAAATCTGTGACATTTACGGTAAAATACCGGCAGCTGTGGTTGCCAGAACTTCACCGTAAAAAATATGGTAGCAACATTTCAGGTTTTACAGACTTAACTTAAATTCACAATAAAATGCCGTATTTCATTAACTGATGTAATGTTAATAAACAAACATATTGAAGTGTTAATATCTGTTTTGAACCATTGTAATGCACTGATAACCACCAAAAACTGGTGGTGATGAGAAAGTCACATCATGAACAAAAGCTCATCATAAACAGCTTTTCTATGAGCTAAGGAGGGCAATACTTAAATATAGAAGGTGCACAGTGTCATTCACACAAACACTAAACACCATCATGGTGACATACATGATACTGAAATAATGCAATAAACATTAATTTAACAACATTAGATGTAAGATTAAACACTAATGTACACAACTGATAAGAAAAAACTAAGAAACATGTTCAGCAAAAAAATATATATATATGAAGTGTCATGCAGGGAATTCTGAGAGTGTCAATTTATGGTTTGTCACTGTAAATTATACAATAACTTTTTTATTTTTCACTTCCAAAAACCGTATTTTTAACAGTATTTTACTGTAAAATTACATTAAATGTAATTACATTTATTAATCGAATATAGTATGGAAACTTACTGTTAACCAGTTAACAGGTTTTTACTGTAGCATTTTTACAGTCTTTTACTGTTAAAATCACAATCATTTTTTACAGTGCATAGCACATATCACATTTTTTATGTTTTTGAAAAGCCTATCATGCTCACCAAAGCTGCATACAGTAAAAATAGTAATATTGTCAGTTATAGTAATATTATTGCAATTTAAAATAATTTAAAAAACTGTTTACTATAATGTAATGTATTTACTGTAATGGCAACATGATCCTTCAGAAATCATTCTAATATACTGATTTTCTGCTAAAAAAAAATATTTTAAAGGGGTCATATGATGCTTTTTTAAAGATCATTATTTTGTGTATTTGGTGTAACAGAATATTTTTCTAAAACATTGTACATTGTACAGAATATTTTTCAAATACTGTACATTATTGTAGGTCCTCTATGCCCCGCCTCTCTCAAACGCTTCGTTTTCTACAAAGTCCCGCCTTCCGACAAGCGCAGTCTGCTCTGACTGGCCAGCTGACCCAGTGCATTGTGATTGGCCGAACACCGCAAGCACTCGTCGGAAATGTAACGCCCCTTACCATAATCGCGAGCTTCAGCTTTCAAATTAAATGTAAAGACAGAGCCCGAAAGAGGAACAGAGTGGCGTGACAGACACAGTGATGAAGCTGGTATGTGTTTGCAGTACACAAGCCACGGTTAAGACAGCTGACTCCACTGTGATGTGACCCTCTCTCTCTCTCTCGCGCTCTCTCTCTCGCGCGCACTCTCTCTCTCTCTCGCTCTCTCTCTC
The DNA here is from genome assembly GCF_001515605.1 of Sinocyclocheilus anshuiensis. Lineage (NCBI taxonomy): Eukaryota > Metazoa > Chordata > Actinopteri > Cypriniformes > Cyprinidae > Sinocyclocheilus > Sinocyclocheilus anshuiensis. The sequence goes on along the minus strand of NW_015536501.1, from coordinate 593,213 downwards.
TCTCTCGCACACTCAAGAGAAAGGAAAACATGAAATCGCATCATATGACCCCTTTAATATTATCAGGGTTGAAAACGGTTAATATTTTTGTAGAAACCATGATACATTTTTTCAGGATTCTTTCATGAATAGAAAGTTCAAAAGAACAGCATTTATTTGAAATAGAAATCTTTTGTAACATTATACATGCATTGTAACATTTCATAAATGTATGAAATTATAAATAGTATGAGTAAAATGGTAGTATGCCATTTCAGACTTAACAAATATCAAATCCTGTGTTCCGTCAGCAGGTGCTTTGTTCATAGTAAACAACAGTAGCATAATAGTCTCATTTGCATGAAACTTCTGTAGAAGGTAAAAATTAATTTGCAGGAAAAAAAATATTTATTTTTTAGATCAGGTCCTCATATTGATTGACAGTGTAAGAATCAAGTTTGCATTCAGGTTTTTGCATCTCATTTTGAAATAAAACCTCGGAATACTCATTTCAGACCGATGTGTCAGAACAGCATCTTCAAAAGACTGATGCAGCCATTTCACACAATGTTCTGACCTTTTGTGAGTGTGCAGTTAATTACAATGCTTCCACTATTTGAATAGTTGTGAAGTTGAGCTTCATCAAAATAATACACAGGACATGACGACGACAAGCAGAAAGAACAGACCAATTAAAATGACTCAGTTCCACTGTTAAGGCATTGATTTCAATTCATAAAGTATGAAGATGCATGAAAAAGACACTACTTTGAACATGCTGAATTTTTGTAAATATCTTATGAAGTGCATGCATTCTGTTTCAATTTTCTGGACAAGGTTTTTTCACTAGGATAAAAGTTACAGACGGTCAGGATCAAAGAAGTGAGTAAAGGCGACTCGAAGTGCTCTGATCAGAAGATGAATGGGAGCTTGTCCTCACCGCCAAGCGCACTGATGCCATGATGCATTAACATTTGATGGGAAGTCGTGGCCTAATGGTTAGAGAGTCCACGTCACTTTTTTTTTAAATCAAAACACCAACATCCCAAACCAAACTCTCAGAATTGCAACCGTTCAATGTCAAGATTTGTTTGGCCAGAGTTGAATATTTAAAAGCCATAAGCTTTGGCTCGGTGTTAGACTGGGCTGTATGCTTGATGTTAAAATGTGTTGAAATCTAACATGCTCAGATGTGTGATGCAAGACAGCCAGAGAAATATCAAGCTGACCCACTCCAGAGTTGTGTAGGGTCTAAAATTAAAGTGCCCCTATTATGCCATTTCCAGTATTGCCTTTCATGCAGTGTGTAAGCTGTATGTGAATGTAAACGATCTGCAAAGTTGTAAAGCTCTCCCAAAATAAAGAATCGACTCTGAACAGCTGAAACGAGTCGTTAGTATTCGAATCCCACTTCTGTGACGGTTACACGTCACGGGGTAACACATTTGCATAATGCGCGCCTATGTTCTCCGTTGGCCGGCCGTGAACAACTTGACCCCGCCCACAAACACGTCATTCTACTGACGACTGCTTCTCTAATCTCGGGGGAGTTCAAGGCGGGATTCACAAAAGGCTTGCTGTTGAAAGATGGATCAGTATCCTGTTTATTTGGACCAGCTGCTCCACTGAATCACAACCTGTAAGTATGATAAATAATAGATGTTCATATTTTCTATAGCACATTCAAAATACAGAACTATTGAAATAGGCTTATCATTTCCGACACGCCTGTATGCCGTAGACCAATCACAACAGACTAAGCCATCTGACCAATCAGAGCAGAGCAGGCTCCCGGAAAGGAGGGGTTTAGAGAGACTGAATCTTTGAACTGCTTCGAACGAATCGTTTGACAATCGCTGGAAAATGAGGTGATATTAAATGCATATTTTGAGAAAACGAAAGCGTTTTTTGACCTTGCATGCATGTAATCCTATTGTAGGAGACTCCCAAAACAATATTAGGAACCGTAAAAATGGCATAATAGGGGCACTTTAATGCTTTGCCACACCTGCTGATGATGGGTAATCTGAGAAAAATTACCATAATTATTTCCTTCCACTCATGAAACTGCAATTTGGATTTTTTTAGAAAAAAAAGGAATTACATGTCTGTTTTTAGGCAGTCATTCTGGTGGTTTATTACAAGTTTGGAGGTGTTTACATTAGTAAACAGTTTGAATTTTTTTTTTTTTTTTAATGGAAGCTTATTTCCGCTATGGAATAAGATAAATATTAAAGAGAATTTAATTAATAAGATAATATAATTAATAAATAGGCAATATAAAGATAATTGCGACTTTTATATCTCACAATTCTGACATTACATCTAATAATTCAGACTTTTTTCTCAGAACTGCGAAATATTAAGTCAGAATTGTGAGATATAAACTGAGAATTGCGAGATATAAACTAGAAATTCTGAGAAGACAAGATGGAATTGTAAGATATAAACTCTTAATCACGAAAAAAGTCAGAATTGTGAAAGAAAAAGTTGCAATTAGCTTTTTTATTTTTTATTCTGTGGTGGAAAAAAACAGAATTTTGAGATATAAACTCAGAATTCAGAGAAAAGGTTAATTTCAAGATATAAACTCAGAAATGCAGATCGTAAACGTGGATTTGCAAGAAAAAAAAGACAGAATTCTGAGACTTCTGATATTTTGTGATTCTGAATATTTCTCTCGCAATTCTGATATTACGTCTCATAATTCAGACTTTGTTTTCTCAGAATTGCGAGATATAAAGCCAGAATTGTGAGATATAAACTCACAAATTCTGAGAAGAAAAGACAGAATTGTAAGATGTAAACTCACAATTGCAATTGTATTACTTTTTATTTCTCGCAATTCAAAGTTTATATTTTGCAGAGTTGTGAGAAAAAACAAAAATCACAATCACCTTTTTTATCCCATGCCGGAAACAAGATTCTGTACCTTTTGAAGCTCTTTGCATTGATGAAGAAAATATCTGATCTAACTAGATGACTCCACTCAAGGGCAGCACTACAAACACCACAGCTGTGCATGTGCTATATTCCATAATTATGTTTCAAATAATGTTTCCGGCCAATGGAGACATTCTCATTTATTTATTCACCAAAAGACATTTTTACTCACATTTTGGACATTGATCATACGCATTATGCATTTCATTTAATCTCTGGGTAGTGATTGAACTGGAAAAAGGAAAAAAAACAAAAAAAAACTCCACACAACAATTTTATTTTTTGATGGTTCGTGAGGTAAAAAGATAACAGTTTAGGACTTGAGTTTCCAATTTCACTCTGTTTAAAGTTCAAAAAGATGTCACTGAGTAATTGTTTTTTATGTCACGGTTTGTTCTGGAAATAATTTTTCCGCTTTGCTGCTCTTTACCTGAGGATCTGGCTGTTTTGCCTGTGCACATGGTTTAAATGTAATACAGTCAAGGTCCAGTTGAAAAGCATGATGCTCGAGTACAGTTAATTCTCTTGAAAAGCATAGGATCTGTTTCCCATCTTCAGTGGCCCTGTGGGAGGAAAATAATTATGAAATCATTAGACATTTGAACTGGAAAAGAACAGACAGCTAGTGCTTGTGTTTTTGTGTGCTCTGGTACATGTATCAGTGTGTTGTTTATGCACAATATGTATTTTTCTATCATCGCACGTCTTGAGTGACATCAGATGGATTATGCTGAAATGTTTCTCAGATGTGTTTGCATCTGCAGTGTCTCAAAGGGTTCTTTTCAATCATCATAAGTACATGAGATTCACGTACACTACTGTGTCTAATCCCCTGCAGCATAAGATGTGTGTTCTTTATTAAAACAACCACGAACTGAACCATAATTCTGATCCAGACCTGAACTATTATGCCAGATTCTGCTGTGTGTGTACTGTACTGCTCACTTAGTTTTTCACTTATTTTAATTAGTAGTGCTTGCTAAAGCCATTCCCAGGGTTAGGGGTTTAAAGAGACATGAATGATATCTAAAATCATGCAGCATTTTGGAGGTGGGATATTTCTTTTCTACGTGATTGGCCTTTTTTCATTGCTCCAGGGGGTTAATAAAGGCGAATCAATGCATTTGTCTAAGAAAACTATCCATATTTCAAACTTTATAAACTGTAATCTCTAGCTTCCGCTAACTGTCGTACATGCGTTCATGAGAGAGTGGTGTCCAGCGGATCACGCAGGACGTAGGCATAGCATAAGCTCCGGTGAGAATATGCTAGTCTCGCGAGAACCAAGATTTGTTCACAGCAAAGGAAAGCCAGTCTTCTCTTGGCTTATATCGAAATCCTCTGACCATTTTCCTTTACAAATCCTCGTTTTGTACTTCTAATTTGTGACTGGCGTTTTGTTTTGCTCTCTTCACTACGCTTCTGCATTCGTCACCGTGTTCACCTAACCTCATCCTCTGGAACGCCATTCTTTCATGAACGCACATGCAACAGTTAGTGGAAGCTAGAGATTTACGGTTTATAAATGTTTTCTTACACAAATGCATCGATTCACTTCAGAAGGCCTTTATTAAGTCCCTGGGAGCTGTGTGGAGTACTTTTTATGATGGATGGATGCACTTTATTGAACTTAAAAAACTAGACCCCCATTCACTGTCATTATAAAGCTTGGAAGAGGCAGGACATTTTTAAATATGTCTCCGATTGTATTGGTCTGAAAGAAGAAAGCCGTATACACCTAGCTTGAGGGTGAGTAAATCATGGGGTAATATCATTTTTGGGTGAACTATCCCTTTAATATTATTATTATATTTTGCTCATTTCTAATTTGACTAAATGTGACCATAGATTTTTTAGTTTGAATTAAAATGCAGAATTTTTTTTTACATTTTTTAAATTAAAATTTAAATGTTTAATTACATTGCCTGAAACATGGTATTGTGTATGGCTGGCTCTTATGGTAAATTGCTTTCAATGTTCCTTGCGTTGGATAAAGCATCTGTTAAGTAATCTTTATTTTTTAGAGCGTTTATACAATTCAGATTGTTTCAAAGCAGCTTTACAGGGATAAACAGGAAAATAATGATTCAAAGATGAAAACAAAGATAAATTCTGCTGTAAAGTATCTCTAAAAAACAATAGTGTCCAGAATTATCTGGAAAAATTTAATCGTGGTCCGTGGACCCCAAGGGAAAATTTGAGTCTTGAACCAATGTGAGATTAGTGTAAAAATAACATTTTCCAGATCATTTGATTAACCATTGCTGTTGGCTTTAGTACAGTGAAAATGTAAATTCCGACTTGATTTGTCAATTTTATTGAAGGTTTAATATCCTGCTGTTTCCTCTGACAGTATAAGGGAGTCTTAAATATATATAGCTACTTTTCGTATTGTAAGAAATGGGAGAAAATGGCTAAATAAGTAAATGTGAAGGATTTTCTGAAGAAAATTTGAGTGCTGCTTCACAACTCAATGCCATTATGCTATGTGTTATGAATGGTTGCCAAAGCGTTTAGCTATGTGGTTTCTAAGGTGTTCTGAGTTGCTGTGCAGTTGCTAGAGATTCTAAGTGGTTTCAATGTCCATCCTTAAGGTCAAAATCCAATCACTTAGATAAATAACAGACCTCAGCAACTTGCATGGTTTGAGGGATCATTCAAATTAAAGACGCACTTACCTTTAACATCTCTGCTACATTGAGTCATTGTGAGGCTGAGTTTCCATCTCTTCTTCTTTGAAAACTGTACACGTGTCAGAGCAAATGTTCCCACCCTTTGCAGATGGATCTTCATGACCTAAGCGATCCATTTTTACAGAACCGTTGCTTTGGATGCACGAGCTGAGGGTCCATAGATGTTTGTGCACTGTGTTGCAATTTAATCGCTTGAGTTTTTTGTACCCTAGAAGATTGAGGAAGGCAGTGCAATAGTCAGGACTGTGGCAGTAGATGATTGGGTTCAGGCCCGAATTGGTGTAGCCGAGCCAGTTCAACAGGAGGAACACATCCTGTGATGGCACTAGAGGATCAAAAACCTTGATGATATTGAAGAAAAAGAAAGGCAGCCAACAGAGAATGAAGGTGCCCATAATAATCCCCAGCGTCTTGAGCGCCTTGTGTTCTTTCACGACATGCCTCGTTGACCTCCGGCTCAAATTATGCATCGTTTCACCTGGACTTTCACAGGAGTCTTCTGTGCATGTGCTCAGAAAGTGGAGTCTATTCTTATCGATGAGTTTCAACTGTCTGGTCGCGATGACGAACACCTTCCCGTACACAAACACCATAATAACAAGGGGCACGTAGAAGGACACCACTGAGGAGAAGACGGTGTAGGTCTTGTTCGTATGGAAATCACAGCATTCTGATTTATTGTAACATATTTCTGCCTCCTTGTAATTTGCACGAGAATAATGGTTCATGATTGGCACGAAGGAAACTAGGGATGCCACCATCCACACCGTGCAGACGATGTAGCCAGCTCTGCGCTTCCCAAGGAGGACCTTATGCTCAAAAGGTCTTGTGACCGCAACATAGCGCTCAACGGCGATGACACACAATGTCTCTATGCTGGCCGTGACGCAAAGCACATCCAGGGACGTCCACAAGTCACAAAACTTGTCGCTTAAAAGCCATTTCCTGCTGACCACCATGCTGGCGCCCAAAGGCTGGACCACACAACCCATGATGAGATCCGCGAAGGCCAGGGAGATGATGAAGACGTTGGTGGTGGTGTGGAGCAGAGGAGTGCGAACAATAGCCAGGATGACCAGCAGGTTCCCAATCACGGTGAGGAAAATGACCAGCGCCAGAGGAAGAATGAGCAGGGGCTGTGCATCATAAACCAGGCTGGAGCTGTTGGTGCTCATCCTGAGAGGAATCTTTCAGGGAAAAAAGAGAAATGGACACAGGATTGGTCAAAAAGTGCTGGGTTAATGTCCTCCAAGAAGCAGGTTCCAGGTGACTTCACATTGAAGAACAATGACGGAACTTTTCCACCAGTGAGAAGGAGATATCAGCGGCTCACTCATTTCGAAAGTTTATAGGCTTTACAGACATGAGATATAATTGCATGCAAACCCACAGACTGTAAGTTAACTAGCTGGGCAAGACTTTATTTGTTTTCGTGCACGAGGAGGAGGAGTTAGGAGAACTGTGTTTTCACATACAGATATGAGAGACTTTTCAATGTCACATAACTTCTAAGATCACATAGCTCCTTCTGACCCATAATACTTTATTTGTGGCATGGTTTTATTGTGCTATTTTATTGATATTTTGAGCTGTTTGCATTATTGCTGATGTTGCTAATTGTGAACATGTATAACTTCACAATAACAAAGCTGTTGCTGGCTACTAATTTCAAAATATGTATTTACGTACCGAAATGAAACAGACCGATGAAGAAAGTTTCATGCCTTTGTGAAGTAATAAAGCAATTTCAGCCAGCTTACAGTCATTTGAGATGATCAAATACCTCCTCCTGGCCCATAATACATTATTTGTGCCATATTTTAACCATTTTATTCTATTATTTTCTTGATGATTTCAGCTATTTCCATTATTGCTGATATAATTTAATTGTTTATCACTAATATGCATTAGCGTCAGTATAACGTCACAAAAACAAAGCTGCTGCTGCTATTTTAAAATACTGAAACAGACTGACATTGAAAATGTATGCTTTATGAAGTAATAAAGCAATTTCAGCCAGCTTACTCAGAACTTCTTTTCATATCAGATGATCCTCCTGACCCAGAATGCATTATTTGTGCCATATGTTTAACTTTTTAATGATTTTATTGTAGTATTTGATTGAAATTTATGGCTGTTTTCATTATTGCTGTTGCCATTTTATTGTTTATACACTAATCTGCATTTTATGCAATATAACTTTACAAAAACAAAGCTGTGGCTGCTACGAACTTATTTCAAAATACATGTGTACATAACGAAATGAAACAGAAATGGAAAGTTTGATGCCTTTATGAAGTAACAAAGCAATTTCAGCCAGCTTACCCAGAATTCATGTCATTTGAGATGATCACATACCACCTTCTGACCCATAATGCATTGCTTTTTGCTAATGTCATTTAATTGTTAACACACTACTCTGCACAAAACAAAGCTGCAGCTGCATACTTATTCCAAATGACATACTTCCGTGTTGAAATGAAACAGACCGACATGGAAAATTTGATGCCCTTATGAGGTAATAAAGCAATTTCAGACAGCTTACCCAGAAAGGAACTTCCTCTCTCAAATCATCTTCAATAATTTATGCTTGTCGGCAAGTTAACCCTTCTTCAAAACTTATCTTCCATTATCGTGCACTTGTTCTCCGTGCACCTTCCCACGCCTCAAATATCGATGTGAACAAAGTGTTCAGAAGGATGCAGGACGTGTGGTTTGCGGCGGGCACAGTATTGTCAGCTTCCTGTGGTAGAACTTATGGCCTTTACAGAAGAACTGCTGCAGAATGAGCACATCGCTATCAAAAGTGTACAATCAACATACTAATGTATTGAACAATTGTTCACTAAATATGTAGGTTAGTGATTATGTAGAAAATTATGTATTTTGTTGAAGTTGTTTTGTATTTCTGATACGTTTCATAGCTCTTGGAACAGCCAACGCATTGCCCTGACTCTATTTACACTTAATTCCAGAATGTTGCTTGTTTCCTGTGTTGTTGCATCTTAGTTTTGGTTTTGTTTACACTGAATTCACAGCATATAGACGGTCATGCTACAGTGCAGTTCTGTTTGTCAGACAGATTAGCCATCATTCATTTGCTTCCCTCTGGCAGTTCAAGCAAAACTTTACAAAGTTTCACAACATTTCATGACGTTTGGTTTACTGCTGAAAATGACTGACTGTTTAATAGGAAAAATATTAGAGTGGCAGATTGTTTGTCAGGATGTCCATGTTACTAAGGCTACTGAAATTGTCTTAATTGCTCAAGGCGAGTAAATCGTACAGAAAACTGACTAGGGAACGTGTTGAACGTGTCATTTGCTATGTATTCTTTGATTTTGGTGTGTTTTTAATTCATATGATGACTGTACAGCACACTAGCTTGAAATTGATGGACTGTAGCCTCAGGAGAAGTTCATCGCTCACAATTTTACACACATACACGGAGAGCATGTTTGTTTCACTGGCTCGCTTTGGCTCTCCGATGATAACTTTTAAAAAATTCAGAATCTTTCTTGCAAATTGACACGCATGAGGGAAAAACGACAAATTCTTGGCGAAAATTGCATCGCCTTAAGTGGTAGAGATTTATTTATGCTGTGGGCCACCATTAGCTCAGGAAAGAGAGAGCGCTTTCTGTCATAGTTGCTGTGTAACACTCAATCCCGTTATCCCAGAGTGCTCTGGGCCGCTTACTGAATCTACTGAGATTTACAAACCGTTCTTGTTTCTGGAATTTAAACCATTGCTGTCAGACAATTTAGTGGGTTGACAGAGATATTGTCTTCCATTGCACAGGCGATAAACAAAGGCTTTCATTTGCCTAAGACATTGCTGCCCATGTTGGCTCATCTGTGATACGACAAAAACCTGGACAGCACGTCTGTGCAGGTCCAGACAATCTGCTGTAAACACTAAGCTGTCTCTTAGTTTTGAGATAACACAGTTTGACCAAACACACTGCATTTCCAAGATTATTGACTCAATTCAGAGACTTTTTTCAAGATACACACACACACACACACACACACACACGGCGTAATGGTTTTTCTACTGTACAGACCGTATATTCTATCACCCTACACCAACCCTACCCCTAAACCTAACCCTCACAGGAAACTTTCTGCATTTTTAGATTTTCAAAAAACTTAATTCTGTATGATTTATAAGCTTTTGTACCCGTGGGGACCACAATTTAGGTCCCCACCGTGACACGAGTCCCCATGAGTCTGTGTGTAGTCAGGTTTAAGTCCCCACCAGGATATATAAACCAGTACACACACACACACACACACACATGTTGTGTTTCCATGTTTTATGGGGACATTCCATAGGCGTAATGGTTTTTATACTGTACAAACTGTATGTGCTATTGCCCTACACCAACCCTACCCCTAAACCTACCCCTTACAGGAAACTTTGTGCATTTTTACTTTCTCAAAAAAACTCATTCTGTATGATTTATAAGCTTGTTTCCTCATGGGGACCTCAAAAATGTCCCCACAAGGTCAAAATTTACTAGTATTACTATCCTTGTGGGGACATTTGGTCCCCATAACGTGATAAATACCAGGTACACACACACACACACACGAGATTTGTTTGCTGGCATTATCTGTTTCCAGAGATGGGCACTCGAGTTAGTGACTCGGACTCGAATAGCATTTTTATAGACTTCAGACTTAACTCAGACTCGACCTGAAATGACTCCAGACTCGACTCGAGTAAAATGACTCGTGAAAATTTTTAAAGCAACTCGAGTCTTTTATCCTTAAATACTTATATAACTGATATTCAAAAGGCGGACCGCATCTGCACCCCGACATCCATCCGGACTGCGAGCTGTAACACAGCAAGTGTGCAGCGCTAGTATAGATTTCAGGAGGAAAAGCCTGAACAGAAACATTTTTTTCTGTCACATGGCCTCGCATGTATCTAAATGTAAAAATGCAATCCATGTAAAAACTTGGAACTTTAATTGAATACGCCTGACTTATATGATCAAGAAATGCTTTATTTGTATGATTTTGTAATATCTGTGTCACATATTTCCTTGTGTGTCATGATAGATAGGACTCTTAATTATAGAATTTGATTACAGAAAAACTGTTTTGAACATGGTAATGGATTAAACATATAAGTAACAGGCTGGATGTACATTAACCTTACATCTTAACACCTCTTTAAAAAAAAAAAAGGCAGATCATAGACCATATATTTTGTCTATAGCCTATAAAACAGCTTCGTAAATAGGAAGATTTCAATACATGAGGATTCTGAATGGGATTTTTTTAGTGAGCCATTAAATGACTTGAGACTCGACTCGGACTCGTGACCAAAGACTCGAGACTTGACTCAGACTCCAGCGATAAAGACTTCAGACTTGACTCGGACTCCAAGTTAAAGACTTGTGAACATCTCTTGTCTGTTTCTATCAGGTGTTTTCCATGAATATGATACAAATTGGTTTGAAAAAAAAGTGGTCTTACGACTGTACTGGAATATATAAGTCATACACGGCAAGTATAATTTTGTAATATTATTATTTGAAGTAATCGTATTTCAAATACTTTTTTTTTTTTATTACCAAACTACCAAAATTAAGAAAAAGGATTTTGCCTCACATAACTAAATTTATACATGTATTAATTTAGTTAGTTAACAATACAATACCTGTTTTAAAGCCGTGTTATTTTAATATCACTGAGGTACTTTTATAGTTTTTATTAATATTTTCAGTTTTTATTTAGTCATTTTATTTATTTCATTTTTCATTTAGTAATGTTGTGTTTTGTCATTTTAGTAGGTTTTTTTTTTAAGTATATGTCTATATATTTTGATTTTTGTATTTAAATGAGAAACTACCAAAGCAAGAAAAAGGATTTGTCCTCAAATAAATAAATATACAAATAATCAAACCCTATTTTCAGATCATTAAAAATACATTTTTATGTTTTAGTATTTAGTGTTTATTGCTAGATCAAATATGTCCCAAAATAAAATAATTACAGATTATATAATATTTGGTTTGTGGACAGTCAACACTGACTGAAGGTTAAGCACCTCCTTTTACTTACTAAGTGTTTTTTTATTTTTATTTCTCTGTTTCATAAGACATACAAAATATGATAACTCCATCCAAGAATAAAAATAATAATAATCTTTATGACACACACCTGCGCACATGAATATGTGCATAGCGCCACTCAGTGGTAAAACTTTAAATACACTGTTTTTTTTTGTCAGTCATTTTTCCCACAATTCTAACAGATGCCACATTCACTCATATGATTCATATGTTGCACTTGATTAAATTGAGGCACGTAGTCTGTGAAACCTGCAATCTAGAAAAACAGAGAAACTATGGCTGATCTCATATGCTTATGCAAACAGCCATGAGCAATTAGTATAATTGGACCAAGCACACATGGATGTTGTACATTAAACAAATTATACTCAAGAGTAATTACACAAATGGACCTCAACGAGTGTGCTGAGATTAAAAAAATATCCAACGAGACAACAACAGATCGATACAGGCAATACAGGTTGTTCTTTTCTCCTTTTATTTATTTGACAAACACTAAGATGTGCCAATCTATAAAGGACTCCCATTAAATTCCAAGGCAATAAACAAAACAAAAAATCATGAATCTCATTTAAAACATCACTGTTTGGTTTTAATTACAAACAAGGAATGTGTTTGAAATGCTGTAGGCCTGGTGTGAGAGAGAGCGTTTCACGCTAATTAACACGGCCAACGTGTTACTTTTCCCCTCCGCACAGCTCCAACAGGATCTTACGGTAATCGCCCGACGCGTCACCCTAGAACACAAACAGAACAGAGTTTCATGATGGGTTAAATGTTAGTACTGCCTTTAGTAGTGCTTTTAGTGGGGATTTTTGCGTTTGTCTGCAAAATTAGTTGAAATTAAAGGAATTATTCACCCAAAAATGAAACCTTTCTGAAAATGTATTTACTCTCGGGCCATCCAAGATGTAGATGAGTTTGTTTCTTCATCAGAACAGACTTGGAGAAATTTAACATTACATCACTTGCTCACCAATGGATCCTCTGCAGTGAATGGGTGCCGTCAGATTGAGAGTCCAAACAGCTGATAAAAACATCACAATAATCCACAAATGATCCACACCACTCCAGTCCACCAATTAACATCTCATGAAGCAAAAAGCGTGTTTGTAAGAAACAAATCCATCAAGATATTTTTAATTTAAAGCCATTGATTCCAGCTAAAATACAAGTTCTCTAAACATAATATTGCTTTCTACAGGGAAAAAGTCTTCTCGTCTGAACCAGGAGAGAAATAGGCACAGATCAAGTCAAAACAGTTCTAAACAAATATGTCAGGGATTTGATGTGAGAAAACAACAGACAATGGACTCTTTCACTGGATGAAGTGTTATTATGGATTCTGGGCTCATATATTGGCTAGAAACAACGGTTTAAATGTAAAACGTCTTAATGATGGATTTGTTTCTTACAAACAGTTTTTCACTTCGCAAGATGTTAATTGATGGACTGAAGTCATGTTGATTACTTGTGGATTGTTGCGATGTTTTTATCAGCTGTTTGAACTCTCATTCTGACGGCACCCATTCACTGCAGAGGACCCATTGGTGAGCAAATGATGTAATGCTAAAATTTATCCAAATTTGATTTTATGAACAAACAAACTCATCTACACACTGAATAAGTACATTTTCAGCAAGTTTTCATTTTTGGGTGAACTATTCCTTTAAAAGTTTGGCTTTGCTTCATCCCTGAGGTATTGTGTTAAGAGTATTTGTAATATGTTGTTAATGGCTTTCAAATAATGTGTTCAGTCAAATATCCTCAGTGAAACAGCTGTGTCCCACCTTTATAAAGGAGTGAAGGGTCTTTCCATACATCTTGAGGAACTCTGCTTTGATGTCGAGCATATCGATCTCGGCACGAGCCACCATGATCCTGATCAGCACGCTATCTGTGGTGCCTAAACCCTAAGAGCCGAGAAACAAAAGATAATATGACTTTTGTACTGATCATATCCCTAATGTGTGCAAAAAGTAGATTAGTCGTGGTTTTCATTTACCTTCATTGACTTGTAGAGCCTTTCAGCAAAAAATGCAGGCTTGTTTTTCATGCATTTCACTGCAAAGGTTAAGAGATGCTCTTTAGATCCCAGTATGCAATTGAAAATGTGATGATAATTGAAATATTGCAATACTCACAACTGACCTATTGCCAGAAATGCATCCTCCAGGCAGCCAGACATCTCCCTCTTTATGCTGTCTTCAATGTCCCGCCCAGAAATCTTCTGATACTCCTGAAACACTGGGAAAAGAAAAATGGTTGAGAATATGCTGGATGTAATACTACTTGAATCAGCATGCAATATGCAAAGTTTCAAACGCTATAGTTGTCACATGATCTTGCATGTCTAATTCAATTAGCAGGATCTAGTTAAAATGAACAGCTAAATAAATGGTCATTTTGCTTTTTTAAATAAAATGAGTGAAGGAGGAGAAAAATATAACTAATCATGTACATGTTAATTAATCCTATATATTAAACTAACAAAAATTACAAAAACACATAACAAAACTACAAAAATTAAATTGAAATTAAACTGAAAATGTAAAATGCTCATTCAAAATATCAATAAAAGCTATAATAGTATATACATAATAGTAAAATAGTGTACTGCGCAAAATTTAAATAAACAGTATGAATTGGCTGAGATGTCTATTCCAAACAACTTTATTTACATCCTGTCACCACAAGGTGGAAGTAATGAGTCTACTTCATTGTCACAAGGTCATTTTCCCACTGTGCTGTTTTCTACTGTTGTTACGTAAGAACGGTCACTTGACTGGGAAGCAGCGTTTCTGTTATTATCTGGCGTGCACACATACCGCGAAGTAAGTGATTTCTGTTCCTCACACACAGCACAGTGAGGAACTTGACCTCATCTGTTCCCCAGTGAGCTTCGCCCGCCTCATAGATATCCTGTTGGATGAGAAACAATAGAGAATTTTATCTGAGCAATGTCCTTTTATACTGTTAATGATTAATGAACATCAACATGACTGTTGTGTGCCTAAGGCTGAACCCCATACATTATAAAGGAGTTTGCTGACACTGACTATATATACAGAAAAATGTCCATTGAAGAATTGTAAATACAGAGAATATACAGAGGCCCAATTCGTATTTACAAACCTCAGCCAAACATAAATCTGTCACTACATTAGATAACATATAAACAATAGTTATTCTAAAGAAAGGCACCACAAGAACACTTTTTCCGTGGCCATTGTAGGCGGATTCCATCGTGAATGACTCTTGTGAGCTGGTTATTATCAATGAATCAAAAAAATACAGCACGACCAGTGTAGTCTGTTTTCCGAACAAACAACTCTTATGAGCCGGTTCTTTTCAAGAATCAAAAACACACAGTGCAACCAGTGTAGTCTGAATACTCGATGAAGGCAATTCTTTTGAATCCGAAGCATGCAGCACAACCAGTGCAGTCCGATTTGCAAGAAATGGATATTTAAGTGGATAAAACACTTAAGAGAGCCACTAGTGCAGTCCAACCGATTCCCAAACAAATGATTTGTATGAATCGTTTTTATATAATATAAGCTTATATTTTATAAGCAAATCAGCTTTCAATGTTGTGTTTTTGTTTGTACTTAATGCTCTTGAAACTTCACTTAAGTCAGTTGTACAATGATGAACGCTATAGGTTTTGTCAGAAGTATTTTATCAAAATAATTGAAAGTGTTTTTGACATGTCCAGTAGATTTGGGGGTCGCTGTTTACTGAAGCGCTACTATTGCCAAATCACATTGGATTTGCTAAGCAAGTAATGTCAAAGTAATACTCAGTTTAAAGGGTTAGTTCACCCAAAAGAAAATTGGCTTGTGTTTTACTCACCCTCGAAGCATCCTAGGTGTATATGACTTTCTTCTTTCAGACGAATCCAGTCGGAGTTATATTAGAAATTGTCCTGGCTCTTCCAAGCTCTATCATTGCAGTCAGCGGCTGTTGTAGTTGAACAGTCCACAAGTGGTCAAATAAAGCGCGCACATTCATAATAAAACGTGCCTCACACGGCTCCGGGGGTGAATAAAGGCCTTCTGTAGTGAATCCATGTGTTTTTGTAAGAAAAATATCCATATTTCAAACGTAATAAACACTTTTCTATCACTTCCGCCAACTATCCAACGAGGAAGCTGTTCTGGCGGATGACGTAGGACGTCGACGTTGTGTGATTAGTGACGAATGCGGAGAGAGAACAAAACAAAACGCCGGTCACGAATTAGAAGTACAAACCGAAGATTTGCAAAGAAAACTGTCGGAGGATTTCGATATAAACCAAGAGGAGACTGGTTTTCCTTTGCTAAAGTAAGTAAACTTTGCTTCCTTTGCTCCTATAAACAAACTCGCGAAACTAGCATATCACAGAGGCGCGCGCGCTGCGCATACATCATACGCCTTCCAGTGAGAGAAAAGTGTTTATTACGTTTGAAATATGGATATTTTTCTTACAAAAACGCATGGATTCACTACAGGAGGCCTTTATTCACCTCCCGGAGCAGTGTGAGGCACGTTTTATTATGAATGCGCGCGCTTTATTTGACGACTTGTGGACTGAAGCACTGCAACACCCGCTGACTGCAATGATACACCTAGGATGCTTCGAGGGTGAGTAAAACACAGGCTAATTTTCATTTTTGGGTGAACTAACCCTTTAAGGTAATCAGAACCCATTACACCACAAAAATTGAACATGTGCTTATTACTCCAAAAGCTACTGCTAACCACACCAAAATCCTCACCTTTGCATCCTGGACGGCCTGAGCCTCGTCCACCTTGGTGCTCTCGTCACGCCCAGCCTATAATCAAAGCAGAAAGACAATATCAATACATCCCATATGCCAAACTATCAGGGGTCACACCTGCCCCGGCTGGACACTGTGGATGGTGAAGTTTTGCATGGCAAACGAAAGAGGTGACGAGTAAAGGCATCAAATAATCTTCTCCACAAATAAGATAATGCAGGTGATTTATTTACCGTGAGTAAAGACACCAAAACTCTCTGGAACATTCCAGATGTGTCTCCGCAGACATCGTCCTCAAGACTCTTGCCATGTTCTGCGATAATGACATCATCAGCACAAGAAAAGTAATTGAAAACAGTGTAATACAAGGAGACATGTATATTTTTCACACTGCAAAAGTGCATATCCAAGTGTGAGCTGTAGTGTGTATGTACCTTTTTTGTAAGTAGCAATGATTTCCTTTATCTCAGCTTTGCTTCTTGAGGCCAGGATGTCAATGAGACATGCCTCCTCTGTCCCTGCACCCTGGACAAAGGTCAAAGATTTTGTGATCAGTGACTAAAATAATATTAAAAAACAATATATATATATATATATATATATATACACAAACTCACAAAAAGTATTGCAGTGGTACCACTATATTCATGTATTATTTTATTTATATATTATGGTACACCTATGTACTTCAAACAATACCAAGGTACTGTACATTACCAAAAAACCAAGTCAAATTTTTTTTTTAAGATTTATTTTTGGCGTTTTTTTCTTTATTACGATAGGACAGTCCATATCTGACAGGAGAGAGAGGGGGGGTCGGAAAGGTCCACGAGTCAGGATTCGAACTCGGGACCCATAGCACAACGGCGCTGTATGTCGGCACGTTGCCCACGAGGCTATCGGTGCTGACAAACCAAGTCTATTTTTGAAAAGGCATGTGAAAGGCTGACAGTGATCAGAGGACACCTTATTTTTCAACGTGGAAAAAACGGACACCATCCCATGTTAGAACTAGATTTTTTTTTTATTTCCATTGTTACCTAAATTAAAGAATGTTCACTTCAAAACAATGAAAATTTAGCCATTTAGTGGATTTTTTAGGAGTAATGCTTAATTGTGATAGTTATGTTTGTACATTGTCAAAAATATCTGAGTACTGTCTTTTTGTACAATATTATAATATTGTTATTTTGTTGTATTTGAATGGGTTAAATGCAGAGCACAAATTCTGAGTATGGGTTACCATACTTGGCTACACGTCACATCACTTTTTAAAAAAATTTACTGTAATATGTAAAATGACTGTGTCAAGGCAGATCTTGTCTAACAATGGTAATGCCAGTTTGTTATTTTAAGATGTGGAAGTAAGCTATATAATTACAAGTAAACTGTAAAACTATTTGAGCTACAAACCAGTGTTTAGAATTAGGATAATAAATTAATATAATATAAGAAATACCAGTCTGCAACATGAAGCAGCATAACGGGCTGTTTTTGGACAGTTAAAACAGCTGGAAGCGTTTGACACCAGAAGCATTGCACATTCAAGTAAAAATGCTCTCATGTGAAAAATAAAATACCATAACGGGCGTTGCTTTCCCAGTACTCACTGACCTTGATGGCGTTTTTCAGCTCATATGCGTCGTACACCGGGGCGGGCATCATCAGGCCGACCACAACCATCTCAAAGTTTCCAGTAAGCTCTGACTTCAAGCAGTCAAGCAGTTCCTGAATAGGCATTTTAAAATAGTGTGATTTACTACATGAGAAAACAGTGTTAGTTTGTTTTTAAAATAGCACAGACAGCACACAAACCCAGGCTTTTCAAGCTTGAAATCCAAACATTACTTCTTAGATATATATTTATTCAAGCTTTAAGCTTCATTTCCACATCTTACATCACAGAAGAAACAAATGGATTTGGTGTAAGGAAATAATGTTCTGTTGCGAACCAAAACTGTAATATCTGCTGTAAGTCTGGGTGGGGAAGGCATGTCGTCTCCACGAGACCGTCCTGAACACTGTCCAGAACTTCCCCCACAATGACTCACACTTTCTTGCTATGTAGACAGCGCTGTAGTCAGTCAGTGTTTCCATTAACATAATCAGCAAGACATGACCGTGACTTTTACTGATTCTGGTTTCCCTGAGCGGCTTACATAGTTACAGAGGTTTACAGATTAATCGAGGCCAGGGCAACCACAAGGAAGTGCAATAAAAGTCAATGCTGCATTCTTTATACCTGATTCTGATAACAGTCATAAAGCAGGGATGTCTCCCGAAAGACACCGATTGTAGATGGACTCTGTTCCCTCACTGTGTTCACTGAAGAGTTAATGATTGGAGCCGGTCAACAGCATCTCTTATCAGTGATTCATACTCTGCTTTGTCTATCTTCAAACTGACTACAGACTCATCAAGAATTGTCAACACTGTTATCTAATCACCTTGTGAACCGTATGTTTTATGTAAATACAACCTGGTGGTTGCTCACACCGTCCCTGCCATTAGGACCTTCCACAAAGATAAGAACACGACTACAAGCTTCCCTAATTTCGACCAGGAAGACGTGTTGTTTTGGTCCAAAGTGAGATCTGTTAATGATGGGCTACAGAGTTTTATAGATCTTACAGCAGAGAATGGCAACTGTTGGTTAAATTAAAGTATGGAGTATATTACCTTTCCCACGCTCTGTTTGAAAGCCTCCTTGATTTTCTGCCTTTGTGCAATAGTGCGATGAGCGAGGATCTCAATGATAGTCGCCTCGTTGGTACCTGGAATTCATTCAGTTTTGGTTAAAGCAAGTTCATAAAAAAATGTGATCATTTAGTCAACCTTATGTCAGTTCAAAACAATTATTTACCCACCTGATAACCACATTCTCTTTTGTCATCTTCACCAAAACACACTAGAAACTAATATTGTTAAATAATAATTTACTCTCACTTTTACATTTTGCTATACAACATTTGTATTTACATATATTTTAAAATGTAATTTTAGAAATATTTTTTCTTATTATCAATGTTGCTTTTTGGAAACCATGATAAAAAAGCATTTAAATAAATAGAAATATTTTGTAACATTATAAATGTCTTATTTAAAGGGGTCATATGATGCGATTTCAATTGTTCCTTTCCTTTAATAATATAATATTATCTTAAACATATAATATATATATATATTAATTTTTTTTTTTTTTTTTTGTGAATTGTACATTCTGATGAACTTCTCCTTTTATGTTCCATGGAAGAAAGGAAAAAGGGTTGCAGGTTTGGAATGACGTGAGCTTGAGTAAATGATGACAATTTTCAATTTCACATCTGCATATACATTTTGACACTTTCGGAATTACAAGCTGCTTGTTATTTAAAGTATCAAATTACACGTTACCCATAAAGCCCCAGGCTGTACATCACATGCTTGTTTGTAAAACGGCAAGAGATTCATTTTCTTGCACTGCATAGACATTTTTGACACTTTCAGAATCATAAGCTCACTGTTATTTAAAGTATCAAATTGCATGTTACTCATAACTCACTTAAGGCCAACAAGTGAGCCTGTGTCAGACGACACAAGTGTGAGTCGTGTTTCGTAATGCACCTCACGCTGAAGTCCATTTAACTAGAACTCTGCATTCTCATCAACATGCCAAGCTCCAGTCTACAATAATGAGGAAACACCTTTTCGGTTACATGACGAATGCCAGAGAATCAACCTCTGCATTGGACCAAAGCGCAGCTAAACCACAGGTGTCAGCGCTAAGAACAGCTTGCAGGTTTAATTGGAAATGAAGAGAGATGTAGTTCTCTGATCTACCTGATAAGAAATCAACTGGCTGCATCATTTAAAATGCAACCAGGAAATGATTCTCATTTTATTCAAAAAGAAAACACGTTCTTCCTGAAGCCTGGTTCTGATTTGTCCCCTCACTTACCGGCTCCTTTCATAGCATTATAGATTTTCTGGGCATCTTCCTCTGGGTTGAAGCCTGATGCCTCAGTCACAGTTCCTCGGTTGCCCAACTACAGCAAAGAAGAGATAACACCACCTTTAGACAGACAAGATTTAACAAGTGCAAAACCTAAGGATAAAATGACACCTGAAAATTAGAGTTGCTGTCACAGGGCTGCTTGACAACTTACATATTTTTAGGCTCAGATTGTGTCAAAGGCAAAACATTTCTCAAACAGTAAAATTAAATTTAATTGTACATTATTTTAATTTAGAAATTTTTTTAATTCTCTTATGCTAACCAAGGCTGCATTTCGAAAATACACGAGTTTCACAATTAGAGTTGAATTACTGAAATAAAGGAACTTTTCCACAACATTCTAATTTATTGAGATGCACCTGTACAGTAAAACAGTAATATTGTTAAACATGAATACAATTTAAAATGACTTTTCTATTTGAATATATTTTAAAAAGTAATGTATTCCTGATCGTGAAGCAACATTTTCAGCATCATTACTCCAGTCTTCAGTGTCACATGATACTTCAGAAATCATTCTAATATGCTGATTTGCTGCTCAAGAAATATTACTTCTTATTATTCATGTTGAAAACAGTTGTGCTGCTTAATATTTTTTGTCAAAATCATGATACACCTTTGCAGGGTATTTTGATGAATGGAACATTCGAAAAAACTGCATTTATTTAAAATATAAAACTTTTGGAACATTATAAATGTCTTTACTGTCTCATTTAATCCATCTTTGCTGAATAAAAGTAATTTACAAAAAATACTAACCCCAAACACATTTTTTATTGTGACTATTTTTCTATATAATTTCAAGCATTATTTGCCAGACTTTTGACTGGAAAATGAGAATGAACCAAATGTGTGATAATGATACAGTAAAATTAATTGCCTTTGAATCATCTAGAAGTGTGATTAAATGCATCAAATGTTTAGGAGAATGGTAAAAAAGATGACAGTAACAATGTCTCTGTTTTTACATTCAAAATACTTTTCTTACCGCTGCCATTGTGATGGAGGAAAGGTTTAAGTTTTGAGATGAAGAGATGAGATGAACACTAAAGGCAAGAAATAAAAAATTTGTTAAATATATGGAAGCATTAAATATATGAAGCCATTGTATAGGCAACTGTACATATAAAACAAATATTATTTAAACTGATGCAAAAGTGGTTTGTTATAATCAATTTTGTTTCATGCATTTATAATATATGTCTTTGAAATCCACAAACAAGCAAAAAAAAAAGTTTTATTTTGGGAATGCTTTCCCAAAAGTATTGCAATCCTAAATTCTAATCCTATTGGTGTCACTGATTTCTTTGATCTACTCAGGCGTACAACGATTTTAGGAAACGCGTGCCAGTTTGTTTGGGTTTTATTTAAGTGAAATGTAGGACTGAGCTCTTAATAACAGGGTTAATGACACTACTAAATAAATAACACCTTTGGATGCACTAGCAAAATGGTTTCCACTTTACTATTCAGCTCATTAAGCAGAAGAGCCTCAACCAGTAATTAACAGCCTAATGCTCAGTATCAGTTTCCCCTTTGAAACAATAAACTTACAACCTTTTCTAACCCCTAAAAGACCTCATTCAAAACGCAGAGACATCTGACAGTCTCTCAGTTTTCACTTCATTGTGTTCTAACACTGACAGCGGCCCCATGACAATATAGTGCATCTTTTAATAATTTATTCTTTGCATACAATGTGCTGTATGTTCAAAGATCCCGTCGACATTATGTTTGACTCGTGCTGTGCAACTGCAACAGCAACACTGTTCACAAACCTCTTTTGATTGAGCCTCAGTATCAGAGATTAATTCATTGACATTCAAAATGCATTTCAGTGTTTCATATTAAAGATTTAGCTCTTATTTGAGAAAGCTCAGCATCAGTGTAACCCGCAAATTAGAACCCAAAAGAAATGGTTATGTTATTGCTCGTGAGAGTTCTCAGTTTAGTCAGCAACTTAATAAGATTCCTCTGAAGAAATTAAAACAGAAACAAGACTTTTGACATGCAGATAATAGCCTAGATGGTAAGAATTACATGAATAAAAAGTTCATATTCCAATCTCTGATGTTTGGTATATGAGTGAAATACGTTTAACAATTTTTTATGTCAACATTTACTAAATGCAATAGTATCTAATTTTGCTTTTTTAAAGACTGGTCAAAAATCAAGATATTTGCAATATTTGTTCATCAGAAGCATTTGCATATCTAAAATTAACATTAATTTTTTTTTGCAGTCAACTTAATAAAGTAAATATTTTTCAGATAATATTTTAACAGTTCATTTATAAAATCATCGCAGTGCAAAAGCCAATTATTTAATTTTGGAAACAATTATTTGATTTTGTTGTCTTTATGTTGCATTTAATATTTTCCACACACAGTACAGACCTAAATAGATTTTTTTTTATATATATATATGTGAAAACATACAGCTGCTTTTATATTTTAACAAGAGGGTCCTTCACAAGGAAATTATCATATTTGGAGGTCCTTATAGTATCAAAAATGTCAAAACTCCTGATCTAGGAGAAACAATATAAGCCTATAACAAAGAGATTTCATTCATTTTCCCCCTCTTGTGGTTATATCCTTCCTTGCTGACTATACTAGATCTAGGTCATTGTCTTGTGTTTGTAAAGCATGTGGTCTAATTAATTTGCCATGCAAAGCAATATGACTCATTGTATTTTAATGAAAGCCACGTTTGAAGGGATCATGTTTAGCAGTATGGAGTCACGTGACGGAATATGGGCGTTCAGTGCTGTGGCAAAACGTTAGGAGAGAAAACATTTTACAAACAAGCTTTAATCCACTATTAAGTTTTATTTCCATTGCGTGATTTCTATTCGCCTGTTAAATGAGTACATTGATATTATAACCATTCGTTATAGAGCGGAAAGAGACGCGAATAACATGAAAGCTAAGTAATTTTTTTTTAGGAAAGCGGGTGGGAGTTTTTCCCGTCTTACCTGCTGAAGCGCTGGATTCAGAGATGCACGGCACCCGTTCCTCTGAATGGACGTGGAGATTTGCGAGAATCTTTCTGAGTTTTGTTGCCAATTTTTGTGGGTGTTGGCCTGTATGGACAGAATCGTGTTACAGTTCCTCATATACGGCCCCTCCTCTTTATATTACGTTGAGTATGAGAGTTTGAACAGTTCATAACAGTTTGCTGATTTTTCACCCACACATTTACCCACATTCATGTACTTACTGAAGCTTTTTAACTCTGTCACGTCTCAGCTGTGCTTATAGTCAATTTCAAAAGTTTGTTTAATTACTTTTTTCTCTAAACTCTATTGTCGCGTGGGGTTTCCAAGTATTTTTGACGTAAAATATAGAGGGTGCAAAATTTCTATCACTGATAAAGACAAGTAGAACGCTGCCAGCTATCTTCCATCTGGCAACAAAAAACGTAGGCTAATTTTGTAACTATGTACCTGTTCTATAAAGCTGACAAGTGACAATGTTAACCCATATTTGCATAGGGAGTTACTGCACCCCCTCTTGGTTGACAAAATTAAAAGCACCCCTCCTTCACATAAACTTCTATCATAGTTTCTTCGTCTTTAATCATAATCATGCTGTGCATTGTGAATCAATCAGTCAAAGAAGAGTTTTAAAGGGGTCATATGATGCGATTTCAAGTTTTCCTTTCTCTTTGGAGTGTTACAAGCTGATTGTGCATAGATAAGATCCCTGAAGTTGCAAAGACTAAAGTCTCAAAACCAAAGAGATATTCTTTATCAAAGTTAAGACTCTGCCACGCCCCCCCTAAAACGGCTCATTCTAACACGCCCCCACATATCTACCTCACTATGTGGAAATATTAGCATAATGCCGCCCAAATGTGCACGCAAAGAAAGAAGGCGTGGTTTCAGTAACCGCAGTTAGTGTTGAAGCAGCCATGTCAGGGAAACGCTGTGTGTTTCAGTGCGAAAGCAAAAGCATTTTATTTGGCCTTCCGAAAGTAGATGCATTTAGGAATCTTTAAGATGACTTACAACAGAACAGCAATGCATTTTATGGACGACCGTTTCGTGAACCTAGGAGAGGAGGTAATTCTGACTTTGCTATGACAATCTGGCGCTTCTGAATCAGCTACTGTTTTATTATTAGTTTAAGTATTTGCTATTGATGTTCAAATGCGGAGTTTTGCACATCGTGTGTGTGAGAGAGAGAGAGAGAGAGAGAGAGAGGGAGAGAGGGTCACATCACAGTGTAGCTTCATCACTGTGTCTGTCACACGACTTTCGGACTCTGTCTTTACATTTATTTTGAAAG
>NW_015536501.1:560962-568266 GCF_001515605.1 Sinocyclocheilus anshuiensis | reverse complement strand
CGGCTTGTGTACTGCATCATTACTGTGTCTGTTCCCCTTTCGGGCTTGAACTGATGGTAAAACTAATGACATTATTTACTGTCTTTACATTTATTTTGAAAGATGAAGCTCGCGATTATGGTAAGGGGCGTTATGTTTCCGACGAGTGCTTGCGGTGTTCGGCCAATCACAATGCACTGGGTCAGCTGGCCAATCAGAGCAGACTGCGCTTGTCGGAAAAAGGGACTTTGTAGAAAACGAAGCGTTTGAGATATAGAGGACCTACAATAATGTACAGTATTTGAAAAATAATGTGTTTTTTGAACATTAAAGCATGTCAACATATTCTGTTACACCAAATACACAAAATAATGATCTTTAAAAAAGCATCATATGACCCCTTTAAGGCTTTGCAGTAATGTACAATATGTTTTGCTGTTAAAGTATGACGGTAGTGACCTATTTCAATTTTAGAATGGGCAAATATTTCAATATAAAAATATTTTTGGTAAGTACAGTGATAAAATAAATGGCTACTGGGATAATGCACTCGTTCCCCTCTTGACAAAAGCACAATTTAATGTCTTTCCAAAACCTTACAATCGGGATAAATCTTTCAAGGCTTCTATCAGACTAAATTATATGTGCATGTCCCACATTTTGAAGACTGGGCAAAACTCGTACAAATAAAGCAGAATGAATTCTGCTGATATAATATTTAATTTGACCTCCCAAGGTCAACAAGGTGGAGAAACGACTTTAATTATTAAGAATCTTAGACTTTTATTATAGTTTTTATAGCACTAGCTTCACGCTTCCGGAGTGGTTTCCGGTTAGCTGGCGCATCTGCAGCATCCGAAGCCGCAGACGAGAAACGCCATGAACAACACGCTCATTTCTGCCTGAATTTGATTCTGTCCGATTAAAATCAAACCGCATCCGTTCACCGTTCACCGGCAGGCCACCGGCGGAGCGCGCAGATGAGATGTGTCACGCGTCTGAGCGGGTTTTGCAGGAATGCTTCCGTTAGCGCCTAGCTGAGTATTTGTTGAATTTAAATGATTATTTTTTCATCAAGCAAGAGACGAATTAATATGATTATGGACGTTTAACAAATGAAATGATCTATTATTCTAATTAATACCCGCATGTCATCTGCTTTTCTGCGAAAAGTGGTTGTGTTCATGTTCTAATGAGCTGCACAGCTGGCTGATGATGGAGAGTTTGACTTTAATCCATCAAAACGATAATTTGTCTTCACTTCACGTTTGAAGGTTCATTTTTCAACAGGGCTTAAATGTTTACATTGATTTCAGCTGGATTTAAGTATTTATATCGTGATATGGGCCCGTGTCCCGTATATAGACACTAGACAAACACTTTAATCATATCAGGCCATCACTGATAGATGCTGTTTATTTGGATATACTCAACTGTGATGTATTAATTTAGCACATATACCGTTTGTTTTCGTATACTAATACGTTTTTGTTGCTATACGGTTCATTTAAGCTGTGATCAGAACCAGAATTGGGCTACGAGTCCACGTTTGACCGTCACAGCTGATCTAGACCTCTGGCACCAGAACAACCCGAAAAGTGGTTGTGTTCATGTTCTAATGAGCTGCACAGCTGGCTGATGATGGAGAGTTTGACTTTAATCCATCAAAACGATAATTTGTCTTCACTTCACGTTTGAAGGTTCATTTTTCAACAGGGCTTAAATGTTTACATTGATTTCAGCTGGATTTAAGTATTTATATCGTGATATGGGCCCGTGTCCCGTATATAGACACTAGACAAACACTTTAATCATATCAGGCCATCACTGATAGATGCTGTTTATTTGGATATACTCAACTGTGATGTATTAATTTAGCACATATACCGTTTGTTTTCGTATACTAATACGTTTTTGTTGCTATACGGTTCATTTAAGCTGTGATCAGAACCAGAATTGGGCTACGAGTCCATGTTTGACAGTCACAGCTGATCTAGACCTCTGGCACCAGAACAACCAACCCACTTACTTATAGACTCACATTAGTAGTTAAGGGATCTTTGATACATCATGAAGAAGTTCTTTGACTCCCGGCGGGAGCTGGTGGGCTCTGGACCCGGTTCTGGAGGTGGAGCTGGAGGTTCTGGATCCAGCAGCGGTGTTGGTGGGAATTTTATCGGACGGGCTTTCACTGTTGGAAGACACCACGTCACTGTAGAAGAAACTCTGGCAGAAGGTATGTCAGACTGATGTTTAATATTTTCCTTGCAGGCTTGAACCCACAACCTTTTAGTTAACAAACAAAATAATTATGTTTAGCTTTTTAGCCTTACAATATTTAATTGAAAGAATTTATTTTTGAATGTCCAGTCTCTCAAAAATGATTTTTAAAAATCCTTATCCAGTATTTGTGAATGCCTGAAGAAGTTGTGTGTGTGTACTGTGTATATATATATATATATAAATTAAATAATTCCTATTACTGTATTATAGTAGCTTTTGAAGCAGCTTCTCCAATGCTGATCACTTCCAAATGACCAAATACTGAATGATCAATCTGCCTGGTCAACATAACTCTACTTAATGTTTTATTTCAATCATCTTGATGTTCAGTGTTTTACAGCTGTTAGTTACAGAGCCTAATTTTATCCAGCAAACATGTAGCGTGGCCTTATGGTGAACTGTGGTTAGATCTCAGCGCTCTTCTCAACTCCTCTGGCAGATTTATTTAGTGGCCTAAATCCTCTGTCTGGAAATCCCTGCTCATCTGTACTTGGGTGTTGACATGTCCTGCGGTGTAACATCTTATACACAATCTAAAACTGTTTTAAAAAGCATTTTACTGATTCTTTTAGAATTATTATTATGCATGCAGTAAAATATTAAGCAGCACAACTGTTTCCGATAGGGGTGAGTAATATGACCGTGTGACAGATTTTCTCTTTTGTTGTTTGATTAACATGAATGACTGCTGTCACTTTGAGAGCTGCCCAGATCCAATATGCTGTTACACGTGTGTGTTCTTTCTCAGCAATATTTGAAAAGCGCTTTTGACCACAGTGTCGGGATGAGTCCCAAAACATTTGCTGTAATGATAGGGAGAAGAGAGTGCACGGACTGATATTAGTAGATTGACTATAGATAGAGAGGGATGGCAGATAAAAAAAAGAGGAAAATATAGGAGGAACAAAACATTAAAAAGAAGGGTTACGCTTCTAAAACACACTATTACCAAACACATTCGACCTGAATTAGCATAGTAACACACAACGCTTTCACCTATTCATGACACCATACCTTTGGCCGGCAGGCATAGCGGAGTCCGCCATCGTTGTTGCCAGGGTTGTGTACATACGTGTGAGGCGGAGATATCTAAATAGGGGTGAGTTCCTGCTGGGGTATGGGCATGTTTGTTTTGGTGCTTTCAAATATTAAAGGGTTAGTTCACCCAAAAATGAAAATTAGCCCATAACCGTATCCGGGTCTGCGGAGTTTAAGTAGTTTTAAATAAAAAGCGCCCATCCATAAAAAAAAAAAGTGTCTCACACGGCTCCGGGGGGTGAACAAAGGCCTTCTGTGGCGAATCGATGCGTTTTTGTAAGAAAAATATCCATATTCAAAACGTAATACTTTAATCTAGCTTGCGCTCACTGTTGTAGCCTACACTGGAAGCAGTTCCGGGAGCATGACGTATGAGGTCAGCGCTGCACATGCGCCGGTGAGTCTCGTGAAAACCAACGTTTGTTAACAGGAGCAAAGGAAGCAAAGTTTCCTTACTTTAGCAAAGGAAAACCAGTCTCCTCTTGGCTTTGCACAGCAACGTCACATGACTGTGTAACCGCGATAGAGACGATAGTCCAAAATCTCCAGTTGGTTGACAAATTTCTACCAGTTAATCATGTCTACCTGTATATTGCCCTCCCCTAGTTTCCAATTTTGATAATAATATGAAATGTTTCTTAAGCAGCATAATAAATGATTTCCAAAGGATCATGTGATAACTCTGAAGACTGGAGTTATGATGCTGAAAATTCAGCTTTGCATACCAGGAATAAATTATGTTTTAAAATATATATACAAATAGAAAACTATTATTTTAATGTGTAAACTGTATATTGTGTATTATAATTTTTGATAAAATAAATGCGGCCTTGGTGAGCATAAGAGACAAAACATTTAAAAACAATCTTTCTGACCTCAAACTTGTGACTAGTAGTGTATATAAATTCTAACTTGATGTTGATTCAAAGATCCATTTTTGAATGAGGAATTTAAGGGCTCCGTTTACCCAAAAACAAACATTCTATAATTATTTCCTCTCCCTCATGTTGCTTTAAACATGTTGATTTTATTTCTTCCCCAAAAGGAGATTTAGTTAAGCATAATGCTACTTTTATACCACACTATGAAAGTAAATGTTTTCCAGGGGCAGTCAAAGCTTTAAACATTTTTTAAAAGCATTTTTTGTGATGTATAGATGAAAGATAATTTAAATTGGTGAACAACATGATGAGGGTGAGCATTCATTGCATCATGATGAATTGCATGTGTTATCGGTGATGTAAAGGAAACAGTCGTTTACTCTGTTTAATTTGATTTCCAGTTCACAGAAGGAGCTAGTAACGAAGTTAATAGACTTTCGGGCCTGGCGCATCTCAGACTCCTCTGTCCCGTTTAAACACCTCTCAGCATCTTTTCTCAGCACTGCTATATAAAACCAATAACATCTGCTTTGCAGAGAGATAACACTGAATGTTTGACTGTTCCTGTAGAGCTAAATCCTTGATGAAATATCTGCGTCCTGCTTCCCCCACCAGCTTCCCCTGGTCCTGCTTTGATGAAAAAACACCCTGCACCATGTTATGCCAACACCGCAAATCTGAGTGCAAACATAGACTCTGATGTCTGGTTGGACATATCAGCATGCACTATAACATCAAGAGTACATGCTTGGACTAAGTGTCTATATGCTGTTCACATTGAGTACTTCCACTAAAATATCTGGATCAACAAAATATAATTTATTGCATGCAGAAATGTGAATTATGCATTTTGTAAACTTATGGACAGGGCGATCAGTGATTGAATACAAATAGTAATAGACAAATTTAAATGATTAATTATAATAATAATAATTGGTACATTTTTTTTTTTTTTTTTTTACAAATGAGCTATATATACTATATTTTGTATAATAAAATACTGTTATATAATAAATAAAATCTATAATATTAACAACAACAAAAAAACAACCCACATTCAACTTCTATGGTGAACTGAATTAAATTTCCTGCTGTTTTCCTCATGGTGGCAGTGTTGTGGTATAAATATCTTCTTACTTTTCCAGTCCTCAAGCTTGTTTTCAGCAACAAAACAATGTGTTTTTGCCTTTGTAGGTGGCTTCGCAATCGTCTTCCTGGTGCGGACCAATCAAGGGGTGCGCTGTGCCCTAAAGAGGATGTACGTTAACAACGAATATGACCTGCAGGTCTGCAAGCGTGAGATCCAGATCATGGTGAGTGTGATGAAATGTCTACTGTGCTTTAGCAATGATGAGAGAATTGATTTCTAATTCTGAATTCTGTTTTAAATAAATGCTGTTTTTAAACTTCCTATTCATCAAAAAATTCTATAAAAATATTAAGCAACTGTTTTCAATGTTGATGATAATAAGAAATGTTTCTTGAGCACCAAATCAGCATATTAGAATGATTTCTGAAGGATCATGTGACACTGAAGACTTGAGAAATGGCTGCTGAAAATTCAGCTTTGCCATCACCGGATTAAATTATATTTTTAAATAGAAAATATTAAGTATTAAATAGAACATTTTTATAATTGGAAAAAAAATAAAAATATTTCACAATATAATTTTTTTTATTATATAAATGCAGCATTAGTGAGCACAAGAGACTAAGAAACATTAAAAAAACTTAGCAACCCCAGACTTTTAAACATTAGTGTAGGTACCATACAATATTCAGAGAGAAAATGTTTGTGATGTCTTGTCAGTTTGAGCTCATTTTCTTTGTGGACTGTGTTCCAGCGGGATCTCAATTGTCATAAGAACATCGTTGGGTTCCTGGACTCCAGCATCACAGCTGTAGGAGGTGGAGATGTGTGGGAGGTGTTTATCCTCATGGACTTTTGCAGAGGTAAGTCAGTAAGTAAACTGAAGTTCTCGTCAAGTACCACCTAGATGGCAAACAGTGTTTAAAATGAAGGGACTAAAAGCTACAAAACTCCAGTGTTTGTCATGGGTCTTTCCAAAGAAAATTGAACAACCAGTAAGCTTTTCTTTTTCCAATTTTCTTTTATTTAAAAGGATCTCAATTATTTTACACATCTAGTAGTCAGTTTTATCAGTGTTAGATGTTTACATTTTTGGTGTCAAAGCAAAAGCACTTTTTTTGGCAATATTACTGTTTAATACAAGTGAGTTTGTCCTAGGGCTGTGCAATTAATCGCATGCGATTGTCAAGCGCATCTCGTCAGTAAAGCCGGTTCCGTGATTAGTAGTAAATCTCCATCACCTGCTTTCAGATGGAGCGGCATTTACTACACAAAGCCGTAGCTCACTGACAATGAGGCAATATCGTTGCCTAATAATAATAATATTATGAACTAGGGCTGTGTGATTAATCGAAATCGTCATAAAATCACGATTTGAGCTTGCGTGATTTCTAAATCACTTTATAGCACGATTTTCCGCGCCCCCAACCTCCCGCAGTATGCTATCCGAACCAATCAGAATGCAGCGCGCCTAAATGGAGCACGAGAACAGAACAGACCGGGCAGGAATACAAACGTAACGCCAGGTTCACACACTCCGTCTGTGGTGCGTATTTTTTTCCGTGCCCATGTTAACGGATCAGAGCGTTCACACTGCACGCGATTGCGCTCCGGCAGTGTGCTCCAGGAGCAGTGCGTCTGCAGCAGTGATGCTGCGATCGTTTCTGCACGGAGTCTATTTCTGCTGTGCTGCATGCGCTGAATTAAAGTGACAGCGCATTATTCGCGGTAAAAATTAACATGGATTGACACGGAAATTTATGCTTTATAATTATAGCATATATAAATGCATATAATGAAATATATATAAATGCATATAATTAAAGTCTACTGTTTCACTGTCAACACATGGCTTTTTGGCTAGATTTAAAACAAGGAAAAGTGCACTTTTAGATAAACAAGGCAATAATAGACGGCACTCGTGGTGGTAGTTAAAGTTATATTCATTCATTCATTGTACCAATTTCGGTACCAAAGCAAAACACAAAAACATGCTAATTGAACAACATTTTTATTAATAACGTTAAACAAAA
>NW_015536501.1:555829-560437 GCF_001515605.1 Sinocyclocheilus anshuiensis | reverse complement strand
AATCTCCATCACCTGCTTTCAGATGGAGCGGCATTTACTACACAGAGCCGTAGCTCACTGACAATGAGGCAATATCATTGCCTAATAATAATAATATTATGAACTAGGGCTGTGTGATTAATCGGAATCGTCATAAAATCACGATTTGAGCTGGAGCGATTTCTAAATTGCTTTATAGCACGATTTTCCGCACCCCCGACCTCCCGCAGTATGCTATCCGAACCAATCAGAATGCAGCTCGCCTAAATGGAGCACGAGAACAGAACAGACCGGGCAGGAATACAAACGTAACGCCAGGTTCACACACTCCGTCTGTGGTGCGTATTTTTTTCCGTGCCCATGTTAACGGATCAGAGCGTTCACACTGCACGCGATTGCGCTCCGGCAGTGTGCTCCAGGAGCAGTGCGTCTGCAGCAGTGATGCTGCGATCGTTTCTGCACGGAGTCTATTTCTGCTGTGCTGCATGCGCTGAATTAAAGTGACAGCGCATTATTCGCGGTAAAAATTAACATGGATTGACACGGAAATTTATGCTTTATAATTATAGCATATATAAATGCATATAATGAAATATATATAAATGCATATAATTAAAGTCTACTGTTTCACTGTCAACACATGGCTTTTTGGCTAGATTTAAAACAAGGAAAAGTGCACTTTTAGATAAGGCAATAATAGATGGCACTCGTGGTGGTAGTAGTTATTATTGAGTTTAAACGTGAATATGTCTATGAAAGATTGTATTACTGTACTGTGATAAAAGAGAATCACAATGCTGAAAAAGCATTTTCAGAAACAACGTTTGGATTTGAAATCAAAATAATGGATAAATGTTGTGTTTGTGGTAAACAGCCGCGGATCAGGAGCGGACTGCAAACGCGTCCTGTGCGAAAGCAAAATGAGTCCGTGCTGCTTCTGCACCGCATACACATACTGTATACGCACTGCAGACGGAGTACGTGTGAACTTGGCGCAACAAATCTAGTTCAACATCTGAGGCAATGCCACAAAGTGCTCTATGACCAATGCATGGCAAAAAAAAATCCCTGGCCACGGGACTTTTTTTTTTTTCTGCCATATGTCTGTCTATTCTAGAGACATTTTGTTACACCTTTACTTAGTGATTATTTTGCCTTATGTCTGTTCTAGAGACATGTTAGCTTTTTGATAAAGCTGTAATTGGTTTTCTTTTGGAAATATGTTTCAAATTCACACTGAATGCATTATTGACTGTAAGGCATGTCTGTGTGTGTCAAAATCGTGATTAAAATCGAAATCGCAAAATTGATCAAAGGAATCGCGATAGTTTTTTTTTTGTCCATATCGCACAGCCCTATTATGAACGCGATATTGCCTAGCTTGTCAGTGAACTATGGCTCTGTGTATTAAATGCCGCTCCATCTGAAAACAGGTGATGGGGCGATTTACTACTAATCACGGAACCTGCTTTACTGACGAGATGCGTTTGACAATCGCATGCGATTAATTGCACAGCCCTAGTTTGTCCTTGTTTATTTTATTGTTGTTTTTCGTCAAAAATAATAATTAACTTTGTCGTGTGCAGAGCTCCGTATGTCACCCATTTTATTTAGATTAATAAAAGTTCTGTATTTAATATAATATTGTACAGTTTTATTGTTGTAAGAAAAATAATGAATCCACCATTTTCAAACATTTCTTTTGTTCAAAGAAAGGGAAGGATGTAAAGATCAAATTTTAAAAATCAAAGCGTGAGCAACAGATCCTAAACATCACTGACAAATAACTTTTATTGTAATCAGTAATAACGATGTTGTTTCAAGCGTATTAATCCTTGGGAAAATGTCTTCATATTCCTAATCTCCATTTGCGCAGGATTTATGCTGTATTTATGCAATACATCCACCTGAGGGCACCCATTAGATAGATTTCAGTCCTTCATGGTAGCCTGACATGATCTTTTCTCCTAGTCTTGTTATACCTTGAGAAAGCTTTTCATTTATCACATTGCTATGTCATTTCCTAACAGCACCTACACAAAGGACTAAACCTGACTGGTTTGTGCGTTCAAAAACGTTTTCCTGTCTCTTCATCTGAAAAGCTTTCAATATGTCTTTATTAGTTAATTTTGTGCAAGATGTTATTGTAAAGCCCCAATAGATGATTGATTCTTTGATTCTTCCAGAAGAGCTTCGAGTGCTCACAAAAGGTCAAGCCTTTGGATGTATTGAATGCGCTTTCACAGGGAGCAACCATCACGTGGTATTGATATTCACAAGAAATTGATTCAGACTAAACATGCTCGTTAGGGAGTCAATTAAAGGCAAATTGGCATAATTGCTGGCTACTTTAGCACTCTCTACTCTAATTCTATTCCTAAAAAAAACTTGTCCTTTTTAGACTTGCACTCTACTCTATTAATTTACTAACTGCTTGTTTTCTTTAAAAAAAAAATACTAACACTAGCTTTTCTA
The DNA here is from genome assembly GCF_001515605.1 of Sinocyclocheilus anshuiensis. Lineage (NCBI taxonomy): Eukaryota > Metazoa > Chordata > Actinopteri > Cypriniformes > Cyprinidae > Sinocyclocheilus > Sinocyclocheilus anshuiensis. Next base: position 557,983 of record NW_015536501.1, on the reverse strand, counting down.
ATCTTTTTGTATTCTATCTTTGTTTTCTTTTTATTTATTATACAATTAACAGAAGCAATTAACGTTAACAATTAATGTTTTCTCCCCCATAGCGCGCTTAACGTGACTTAATATAAAAAAACAATGGTAAAAAGCCCAAGTTTTATATTTTATAAAAAAATATACACTATGCACAGAAAAGCAACCTTCTTTAAGTTTTTTTTTAAATAATTTTTTGTCTGCGGGGGAGAAAACACGTGAAACTGCACGTTCCGTTCTGGGCTCACCTGCTTTTCTCTGCGTAATATAAACTGTAAACAGATTTGGTATTTTTAAATCACCGTCTTCGTTCTTTAGCCTATCTTAAGTGTTTTCTATGGAGGAGAAAAAGCTTAACGTGCAGGGTGTTGCATTCATATTCTGGGCTATTCTGCTTTATTAATAGTAATATTATTAATAAGGTTGTTAATATTAGCCTAATAGTTTTATCAGTATATATTATTATCGAATTTGGTCCTCCAATGTCACTGTTTTAAAACATTAAGCCACATTAAGCGTTTTAGAATGTCCCAAAACCATGCCTTGAACTATGCACTGACTGTATTTCTTTATACTTGAGTCCAAGTTCAAAATAAAACTCTATGAACCGCTTCATTGTAAACATACGGAGCTGTATGAACCACTGCAAGCTGTATACAGGAAGAGTTTGTCAGAACTCAACTGGTTTTGTGAGAGAACGCAAAAGTTTTGCAAGGGGACGCAAATATCTTTGCGAGAGAATGCAAACGTTTTGGGAGCCGCTCCATTGTGAACATACAGAGCTTTATGAACCACTGCAAGCTGTAAAGTAAACAGAAAGAGTTTGTCTGAACTCAACTGGTTTTGCGAGGGAATGCAAAGTTTCTTGAGGAACGCAAAAGTTTTGCGATAGGATGCAAAACATTTGAAAAATATTTTTTCCTCCCACCCCGAATTTTTTCCACTCACCCTAAATTTTTTCCACCACCATGTCCCTTTAGGGGCTCCGTAGGATTGTTAGGATAGGACAATATTTGGCTGAGATACAACTATTTGAAAATCTGGAATCTGAGGTTGCAAAAAAATCGAAATATTGAGAAAATTGCCTAAAGTTGTCCAAATTAAGTCCCTAGCAAAGCCATATTACTAATCAAAAATGAAGTTTTGATATATTTATGGTAGGAAATTTACAAAATATCTTCATGGAACATGATCTTTATTTAATATCCTAATGATTTTTGGCATAAAAGAAAAATCTATGATTTTTGTCCCATACAATGTATTGTTGGCTATTTCTACAAATATACCTGTGCTACTTATGACTGGTTTTGTGCTCCAGGGTCAAATATAGGATTACATTTCTAATAAAATTAGTTACTTTATTTAGTGTAACATTCAAAGTAAGTAATTTTAGAAAAATTTGAGATTTAAATTGAATCAAAATAGGACTCATTTTAATTATCTGATTTCTGATACCAATAAATTGTCAAAAAATTAAAGGTTAAAGGTGGTCAGGTGGATTAAATCATTGTGTAATATAGTGTTGTCACGGTACCAAAATTTCAGTATTCGGTACCGATACCAATGAAAATCCACGGTTCTCGGTACCAATTTCGGTACCAAAGCAAAACACAAAAACATGCTAATTGAACAACATTTTTATTAATAACGTTAAACAAAAATTAAATGTACAAAACCAATGCCATTCTTTATACTTATTTAAAAGTGTTTGAAGTTTTCCCACAAGTAATAAAAGTAAGAAAAAAGTAAACAAGTTTCACCCAAAAGTTTCGTCATAGTTCTGCTGCCGCTGAAAAACATCTGTAAACTGTTGTCTGTTTTAGGGTTTGCTGGTGTGTTTCAGGATCTTCCTCAGTCTGCAGCTGTAAAAGCAAAATATAATATACTTAAGAAAAGCAATGGGCTGAGTCTGACCAAATGCAACATTAGATCATTGACACCAGCTAAAATATAACTTTTCAGCAAATAACAAACCTCAGCTTTTATAAGAAATTTAGATAAGATTACATATATTAAGTGTATATCAAATAGATGGAAACTGTAGTATTAAAAACACTTTACAATAAGATTTTATTTGTTAGATAACATGACCTAACAATAAACAATAGTTATATGGCAATTATTCTTCTTAGGGTT
>NW_015536501.1:548576-555644 GCF_001515605.1 Sinocyclocheilus anshuiensis | reverse complement strand
CCACTGCTTTTATGAAGTGGTTGCCAGGTTTTCACAACAAAACCCGCCCAATCGCGTTTCGAGGGGGTCCCCGTTAAAAATCGCGTTCCGAGGATAAAATGTTTTGGTGGGGTTCCCCTGCTAAAATTCGCATTCCAGGGCCTAAATATCACGTTAGTGGGGTCGTTTTTCAACCCGCGGACATGAAAAACAACCCGCGGCAACAGTGTTAAAGCAGCCCAATTCCGCGGGAAAACCACGGACTTGGCAACACTGGAAGAGGATAGCTTTCGTTTAGCGCATCAAGAACCGGGTTGACCGGGTACTCGGTACCACCGGTACTTAAGAAAACCTGGTACCGTAACGTTTTCATTTTTTTAGTACCGACTTGGTACCGAAATACCGGGTCTTTTGACAACACTAGTGTAATACATCAAATGTTATGCTGCTTTTGTTTCTGTTAAGGCAAGACATCACAGGTTAAAAGGGTTAAAATGTTAATTAATTTTTGATTACAGCACAAGACCATTGTTTTGTGAAATTGTTTAGATATGAAATTCAGGCATTATTGAATTAAATATGCACATATTTCAGTACGTTTTTAGAAAAGAAAATCCTTTTGTTGGCATATTAGAGTTACAGGTTTTTATAGAGGGGATTTTAGATCTCTTTTTATCACTCCATATATTAGAAAATACTGTCGAAAGCCAGCGAGAAAAAAAATAGTGTTTTTAGGAATAAAATATTGTATAAATCAGGTGAATTGTGTATGATAGAAATAAAATGGTGCTGCTGATGTGGAGATTTCTGACAATACAAAAAACCCAGATGCAAATAGACAAAGTGTAATAAAATAAACACTTAAATGGGTATTTGGCTGTTTTCTTCCTACTAAAAGACATGTTATGAAAGCAAAATTGTTGTTAATGAAGACCAACATGCGTGCATGAAAAAAAAAAACAATGGCTGTAGTGTCTTGCCTAAAGATTTCTTCAAAATGTGGTATTAGGATTGATTTGGTGCTGAAGTATTGTAACGTTTACCATCCCTACATTTGTTTGTGCGCAGGTGGTCAAGTGGTGAACCTAATGAACCAGCGTTTGCAGACGGGCTTCAGTGAACAGGAAGCGCTCCAGATCTTCTGTGACAATTGTGAAGCTGTGGCACGTCTGCACCAGTACAAAACTCCCATAATCCACCGAGACCTCAAGGTTACTTTATTTTCAGCTATGTTTTCTCTGCTCTTCCCCTTCCTTTTTAACTTCTCATACTAGCAACACTTGTGTGAGTGAATATTTAAGTTTGAGTCATTGATGGAATGAATTATAGTTAACAGCCATTTGTGACTGACTGTTACCATGGTAAAAACCACTTCAGAGCAAACACTTGATTAGCAGGCGAACTGCACTCCTTGTGCTTTTTCTCAAATGGGTTATTTCTAGTGGTCGACCGATATTGGTTTTTTGACTGCCGATATCTTGGAAAGCAGGGTGGCCGATGTCTGATATAAAGCCAATATAATTGTATTTATTTTAATTCATATTTAAGAAATTTGAAATAATTTGAAAATGGATTAAAAAATAAATTTGTAAAATAAACATACTTCAGATGACAAAATATTTTCCATAAATAAATAATTAATAAAAATATAATTAAAAATGAAGTAAACTGTAACCAACTGAGCACTCAGTATTCTGGGAAGTTTGTGTGCACTGGGAATCATATTTTTTCAAATAAAGCCAAGCTAACACTCATTTACATACAGCACACAGTGAAAATGACATGAATATGACAGTGGGCAAATGCATAAAGCGCAGCATAATTTGAAATCACAAATTTAATGTTTAAAGCATTCAATTTGCACTGACCGAAATCATGCAGGTCGCATGCACACTTCACAAGATCTCACAACTGGATTAAATAAAGCCAAGGTAACACTCATAACACACATCATTCATACAGCACACAGTGAAAATGACATGAATATGACAGTGGGCAAATGCATAAAGCGCAGCATAATTTGAAATCACAAATTTAATGTTTAAAGCATTCAATTTGCACTGACCGAAATCATGCAGGTCGCATGCACACTTCACAAGATCTCACAACTAGATTCGACTAAGTTTGCAAGGTTTGTGAAATAAAATTTTCATTAGCCATTCAAAGATTTGTTTAAATGATATAAATGCGTATTTGCTAAATGCTGACGGCAATCGAGAAAGTATTATAATGTTAGCCTTTCTATTACTAATAATATAAAAGCAATCGTTATAATACTTTTTGTATACATTTTAATTCCTTTGTTTAACAGTTCTATTATTAGACAGACTTCTATCCATATTAGACAGAACTGTTAAGGATGACAGCGAACAAGATGGAGAATGTGAGCACTGTGCGCTCAGGCGCTGCCGTCCGGTGCGGCGTCAAAATAAAAGTCCCGCCTCGAACGCATTGGCCAAACAGGAAAACTTATCGGGCGATGCCGATATTTGAAAAATACCAAATATCGGCCGATATATCGGTCGACCACTAGTTTTTTCATTAGCTTAAACCACTAGTTTTTTCATTAGCTTAAGATGCAGTGTTGTACCGGAGTGTAATTTGTGTTTTTTAAATATCACCTGTAATATCTGTCTCTCTTTGCAGGTGGAAAACATCCTCCTTCATGACCGAGGACACTATGTTCTGTGTGATTTTGGCAGTGCCACCATGAAGTTCCAGAACCCCCAGAGTGAAGGAGTGACTGTGGTGGAGGACGAAATTAAAAAGTAATTCTTTCCAATCAGCCGGTTTCTGTGAAATTGAAATAATTTTAGAACCAGTGGCAGTCTGTCAGAAGAGATTTTACTCATAAAATGAACCGTTTTAATCAATTTCAAAACTGTTCAAAAGTTTGGCGTCAGTAAGGTGTTGGAAATTAATACTTATATGGAGTAAAGATACATTGTATTGATTAAAAGTGACAGTAAAGACGTTCGTAATGTGTATGTGTGCGGGAGTCTAGATTTCAGTTTCAAATAAAAAAAGATGTATCATGGTTTCAACAATAATGTGAAAAGCAGCACAATAACTGTTAGCATTGATAAAAAGAAGAAAAGTGTCATGAGCAGCAAATCGGCATATTAGATGGATTTCTGAAGGATCACTGAAGGATGTGACACTGAAAACTGGAGTAATGATGCTGAAAATTCAGCTTTGCATCACAGGAATAAATTGCATATTAACATAGTATTAGGGATGGTACGATTATCGGGTTGATGATAAATCATGATAAAATTCTCCACGGTTAGTATTACCGTTCCATATTTTAATTAGCATTAAAACCGTATTCGATAACCGCGATTTGAACAACTGAGGATAAATAAATACTGTCCAGCATAAAGCACAATGTACTTAAGTAACAGTCACACGTGAGCACAGCATGCAGCATAGTTTCGTTTTGTGTGAAAACATGACGGAAAAGCTGGGAGGTTTTAAAAGAGTGCTAAGGGAATTATACAAATGAATATATAAATGAATTAATTATAAGAATGTACCTCTGAAGGTTCTGACTGTCTTCAGAAAAGATGCTATGGCATTTTGTTTTCATCTTCACTCCAAGTTAGTGTTCTTAATTGCAATGCTGCCTGGTCCACGGAGGTTACGGAAACAGCTGTAATTCTGCTATTCTATAAGCGCCACCTAGTGTCAGAGAGTGGATTTAAAGAGAGTTATATTTACATTCAACCTGTGTGCAATTTTATTTGGGGGCCAAAAAACGGACCGAATTTGCATGCCCTGCTGTAAACTTTGATCCAGTTGACAAAAAACAAACTTATGTGGATTTTACACATTTAAAAAATTCGGATTAGGTATAAAGAATGAATTATGGAGCAGATAAAATACATATAATTATGTATTAATCAATTATCACTTTGACTTGACCCCTCTTTTTATTTAAGGGCTGAAAAGTGAGGTTTACCATTTTATGAAACTTTTTCAAAGCTTTATTTGAACATTTTGTACATGCTATTAGATAAACTTGTCAGTCATGTTGTCATTTAAAATTTGGACATCATTGGTAATGTTATTGTTTAAGTGTTTATGCCAACAAAAAATTCATTTTTATTCGTTTTTTGTTGATTTTAAATACAAAACTTGGTTAAAAGATTTATGTGTCAGTACTTTTTGAACATTTCCAGCACAATAACATGATAATGGTAACTATGATCATTTTGGTCACTATACTCGTGATAAGAAATTTTCATGCCATTACATCTCTACATAGTATTAAAACAGTTATTTAAATAAATTAAATAATATTTCACAATATTACTGTTTTTTTGTGAGCATAAGATACTACTTTCAAAAATATAAAATCAATTTGACTAACCCTAACCTTTTGAACAGTAGTGTATGTTTGGACGAGTCTAATTTTCAACAAAACACATGATAGATATGATGGTACATATGATTCTCCCTTGAAAAATTTCAGATTGGCACTGTTTATAACAGCATTTTACTTTAGTTAATTTATTGACGTTTCTTATTAACTATTGGAAGTTGACAAATTGCTTGTGATGTGCAATTGCTTTTGATAAAAGTGTTTAGTAAACGAATCAATGTAAATAATGTTTAACACATTAAAAAACTGGCATAGAATATATTGTATTGTCTGCTTCCAATACAGCCGACATTATACTGTCATTAATTAAAAACAAAAAATACTACATTGAACAATTCAATTATGGTCACAGATATATCATGCGTTTAAAAAAAAAAAAAATGTTACTATACATTGTTTTATTAAAATGTCTGTTTTGTTTAGGTACACAACACTGTCCTATCGCGCTCCTGAAATGGTGAATCTGTACAACGGCAAAATCATCACCACTAAAGCAGATATCTGGGTAAGTAAAGATATAAAAGCAGTCAGTCAGAAGTCAGTGGCTTTTTCATCCCAGTTTTGAATCGATCTTTTTTGCCTAAATCAACACCTGAATGGCTACTAGGCTACTGGTTATAATAATGTCAGCGTTCCAGAAGAAATTACAAATTGACCAGACTTTGTATTTAACAAGTAAGTGTATAGTCAGCTTTTGGTATCATATTGTATGTACCAATAAGGCTTTACACAGTGGGTGAGGAATGGATGCGCAGTGTAAATAGAAGCCAAGTGACTGACAAAATGTCTCTGCTTTTCATTGTTGTTAACGAGCCGGAAAAAGCTCACGTTACACCTCTCTTCATCAGTTTACACTGGCTACCAGTAGCTGCTTGCATCAAATTCAAGGTATTGATGTTTGCCTACAAGACAACAACTGGCGCTGCACCAATATACCTAAACTCACTAGTTCAGACCTATGCGCCCTCCAGAAGCTTGCGGTTTTTTTTGAGTCTTTGGCCATTTTCAAAAAACATCTAAAGACACATCTTTTTCGCCAGCAACCTGACAAACTAATACTAGCACTTACCTATTCTATTCTCAAAAAAAAAAAACTAGCTATGTGTACTGTGCTAGACTAACTGAGACTTGTCACAGCACTTGTATACTGATTGCTTCTATTGTTCTCCTCATTTGTAAGCCGCTTTGGATATGTTGTGGCTGGTTAGAACAGAAGCTCCGATTTATGTGGAAGGGATAGTACTTGATGCTTTATTTTTGAGCATTTGGATAATGTAAGTGTAAAAGTCAGAGAGGAACAAAATTACAATGTTTGTTTTGTGTACCATAAACTTGAAATAATAAAATTCTACAGAAAGTTAGAATATGTCTCTTAAAGCATACAACAAGAGTATTCTGGTCTTTATGAATTGCCTTTGAATGTATTTTTAAAGTCTTTCAAAGCTAGACTAATCTGATATAAAAGTGGTAGTAATAATGTTTCATTATCTTTATTCAAGGTTATTATATTGTATAAAGGCCTCAGTCAAAAGTCTTTTCCCCCATACTGTGTAATGACTTTTTTTCTTTCTTTCAGGCAATGGGCTGTCTGCTTTATAAACTCTGTTTTTTCACATTGCCCTTCGGCGAGAGTCAGGTGGCCATCTGTGATGGCAACTTCACTATTCCAGACAATTCTCGTTACTCACAGGACATGCACCGTCTCATCCGTAAGTATTTGCCTCTCTCTGCTCATGTCTCACACTAGGTTTCTGTCTCTGTCTCACCGCTGGCTCAGTATGGCTGTGGGTCTCACTTGAATGTTATAGTTCAGCCAGAAGTGAAATTTCTAGTAGTTTATGCACCCTCATGTCATTTCTTTCCTCCATTGAACACAAAATTGAAATCCTTGAAAATCCTTGTCATTAATGAAAGCAAAGGTGACTCGTTATGAAATTAGATTACTTGTGCCATCTAAAATGTCAAAGCAATCACTGTCAATGAGTTGTGTGCTATATTTATAGTCTTCTGAAATTATGAAGTAGTTTTAGGTTAGGAACAGTAAAATATCTTCAGTATCTTCTCTTCTTGTACCTGGTGAATAACAAACATTGATGACAACATTGATTGCCAATGTTGTTTGTTTTGGAGACATGCAGGAAACAATGGTGTTTGGCTTTAAATGGTGTCGGCACTTCATTATAATGGTCTGTACAATTTTTGAAGTCCATTTTAGAGCTTTATTGGAGTATCATACGTTTACGGTTACATTTACTAATTTAGCAAATGTTTTATCCAAATCAACTTAAAATGAGGAATACAACAAGCGATTCATCAAGAAGAGGCAACGAACACTAGAAGTGCAAATAATGCAAAGTTTCAGACCTTGTTTATAACAGTACAAGCTTTTTTTTGTGTTTTCAGATGTTTCTTGATTTTTGTCAGGGATTCAGTGTTGTAGTTACATTTATTAATTTAGCAGACACTTTTATCCAAAGTGACTTAGCCATTCATCACAAGACAAGAGGCAAATAAACATGCGAAGTAGGGATGTAACAATTAAATCAACTCACAATGTGATACAACTTCACAATACACAATACATCCCAAGCCAGTACTGATCAACATCCCACCTCTCCTGTTGACCCATGGTTTGTCTGTATGTGTATTCGGAGCTTTAACGTTAACTTACCAAGCCCTAATATATATATATATATATGCATATA
>NW_015536501.1:538748-548543 GCF_001515605.1 Sinocyclocheilus anshuiensis | reverse complement strand
TATATATATATATATATATATATGTATATGTATATATATATATATATGTATATGTATATGTGTATATATATGTATATATATGTATATATATATATATATATATATAAATAAGCAAGGATACACTGTTTCATGAAAGTACAAATGGTTTTCGAACAAGTTTAGGTTAAGCAATTAAGACTCATTTTTGGATGAACTATTCCTTCAACTTCCTTATATCAATAAACACTCTAAACACTAAATACCAATCATCTGCTCTGCCCTTCTTCTGTCTGTCACGTGGTGACACTCAATCTCTGTTTCTCCTGCTCTCCCTCCTCTTTCCTTCTCTCTGTGGTGGTGATTTTGTCAGGGTACATGCTGGAACCGGACCCTGATAAGAGGCCTGACATTTATCAGGTGTCCTACTTTGCTTTCAAACTGGCCAGACGGGACTGCCCTGTCCAAAACGTCAAGGTTAGTCGCTTTCCTTCCTCTCCTCTGCGGTCACTCTCAGCCTGTTGGGTCAGTGCTTTTACTTCTGGGATCAGTTGTTGGATTGGGTGCTTGTGTGTGTCAGTCTGTAGGAATGCCTGAAATCATAAAAAAAAGACTAATCTGAAATGTGTCCCCCCAGAATTCTCCCATTCCTGCTAAGCTTCCTGAGCCAATCCGAGTGAGCGAAGCAGCCACAAAGAAGAGCCAAACACAGACCAAGGCGAGGTATTTGTCCAGAGACTCCATAGTACTCTGGTTGGTAAATTTAACCTGAAATTTGTGTCTCCATGTTTTGTCCCGTAGACTTACAGACCCCATTCCCACCACTGAAACCTCCATAACCCCACGCCAGCGGCCCAAAGCCGCACAGTCCCAGGCACTAGGAGGCATCTTGCCCATCCAGCCTGCTGCCCTGACCCCACGCAAGAGAGCCAACCTGCCCGCTGGGGCCGCCCAGCCGATAGGTATCAATATTATGAACTGTTCTTCAACACTTACATGTATGTGAGCATAAAATAAGCTTATAGCTACAGTATGCCATCTCTGAACCAATAGCAGAACTGAAACGTCATAGCTGTTTTGTTTGTTTCTGAACTTGTGTAATAAATGTACGTCTTTAACAAAATTAGTAACATTTTAACATTAACATTATTAACATGTTATTCACAGATTTATAGTAAATATAAAATTCTTATTATAAATATTAAATGTAAATATTGCATTGTTGCAGCCCTAGTTCACAGTAAATGCTGCTCCACACAAACTGTTATCATTTACATGTGTGGAGCATCTCAAACTCAATCGCTGCATATTGCAGAGTTTGGGTTTATTATAAAACTCATCTGGGAATGCAATGTGCGCCATTTCATCAGATTTGTATGGTACATAATTTTTAAACCTACACAAACACAGGAGAATACATCAATATCTTTCTCGATATGCTAACTGTTCATCGCAATTTCAAGAGAAAAGCTCACCCTCATTCCCTCAAATTTTTGTTGAGAAGTAAAGGGCAAATATAAAGTTTAAGTGAACATTTGAATTAAATGTTTAGATAATATTAAACAAGGATTAGATTGTGCAGTAAAGTGTAAAAACAATTGTCAGGCCATCAGGCGCCCTCTGCAGGCAATTGTTATAATGCATAATGTACTTTAGTTTCTTTTGTTTATAATACATTATGCATTTTAACAGTTTTGTTCAATGAAACCATATGATTACTTGCTTTTGATACTTTATTTGAACCAATTAGTATTGCCTCATTGCTATTATATATGCATTTTAAGTCATTTTAAAGGCTGTTGTTCGTTTAGGTGTATTATATAATATATAATTATCTGATTCCTCGATTAATCGTCAGAATAATTGGCCAATTACTTGTTCATGAAAATAATGGTTAGTGACAGCCCTAATAGTTTTTTTTTTTTATTGCCTGTCTTAATAAGTTTGACTGATTTCTCTTATGAGATATTATTATTCATTCAAAATAAATAATTATTAAAATGCACAATTGTTCTATGTGTGTTTCTTAGCTGTCAGCATGAACTTGGCTCAGCCGGCTGCAGCATTGCAGTCTCAGAAAGCCCAGGCATCTCCGGCCCCTCAGCAGCAAACGGTAAGTCTCTTTACTTTGTCTGTACCTCACTGCACTAATAAAAACCTACAATGCTCAGCTCTTTTTAATTTTATAGTCTATTACAGAGCAGGAAGTATTTTAGGATAATAAGAAGTTGCAAGAATTTTGGTTAACTAGGAAGATAAAATGGCATAAAAGCAGTGTAACGCTGTTCTAATTTAACTTCGTTAACTGTTCCAGCCTGTAGATTGCATTTATTAAACTAAAGTAACAGTGATATGTAAAGGTCACATTTATGGTTCACATCATAGTATAGTTGTCTGTGTGACAGCCCGTGCAGCCCATCCCCGTCACAGCTGCGACTGCAGTCGCAGGAGGGGGTGTTCCAGTTGCAGCTGGCAGCCCCGCCCCTCAGAAAGCAGTAGCCACTCCTCCTCCATCCAGCCCCGCCCCACCCACCGCGCCTGCACGGAGCACCCGTCGTAAGCAGGCATCTGTGGCTCTGCAGCAGCCGGTGCCCGTCCAGCCCACTGTCACTCAGCCGCCTGGTGCCCCGCCTCCAGTACAGGCTGAGCCTGCAGCAGTGCCACCCACTGTCCAGCAGCCAGCGCTTCAATCCCAAATCAGCCCAGAGAAGGCAGAGGAGAGGGTAATCACCTCCATGATGTGCATGCTGCTCTGTCCCGTTTGATTCAAAGAGCTGGCAGCCTCACTTTCACTAATGATGCACCTCATGAAGGGGCTGCGCCTCATCCATTGTGTTGCCTCCATCTGTCCATCCTTGGTTTATTTTGGATCATTGTAGATGGTTTTGATTGTTTGTGTGACAGATGTTTGCTCATTTTGGTTTATTTGCTCTGAAGATTGTCTAAAAATTGTGACAGACAATGTTTTTGTTAAAATAATTAGAATTGTATGCTTTCAATTTTGATTTGCTGAAGTGTTGTTTATTTTATGGTTTCTAGGCTTTGTTTACACCACATTCTGAAGTGTTTGTCAGTTCAGATGATGAAGTGATGAAATCCAATTGTTTAGACAGTGTAGTAAATATCCCGTATATTTAGATCAATTGACATGGAAATGACTTAAGCATCAGAAAGAGGGACAAAATAAATAATTTACTGTTTACACACTGTTCTATTTTTCCATATATTTACTGTTCACTGTATACACTTAAGGTTTTTTTTTATTTATTTTTTTAAGAATTCTCTTAGGCTCAATGTGGCAACATGTTCTTGATCAAAAAATATAGTTAAAAATAGTTATATTGTGAAATATTGCAGTTTAAAAGGACAATTATTTTAAAACAATTTTTTCGTGAGGTGGCAAAGCTGAATTTGTAGCAGCCGTTACTTCAGTCTTCAACGTCAAATGATACTTCAGAACAGCATTTATTATTGTATATAAACAACCCCAAACTTTTGAACAGTAATGTAGCTAATACTACATGTGAGTATAGATGTGATTTTGGAGTTTATAAAAAAAAATGTTTTTTTGTTGCCACAAACAACCAAGCGACTGACAACAATTTTGTCTGAACTATTTCTTATAGAAAAAAGGTCATGCTGGAAATGATGCATCAGTTTTTAATATTTATTTCTTATCTGCATTCACCTTTGGTTTTTTATGTTTTTTTTTTTATTCATGCCATTTCACTGCATCTAATTTGAAATTTTATGTTCCATTCTAAATTCTCTGTATTTAAAGAGTTCTTACTTGCTTATCCTGCTGTCTTTTCCTCAGACTGTGGCCCCTGGCCTTTCCCAAACTCCTCCCTCGTCCCCAAGGACGGCCCAGAAGGCGGGGCACAGACGCATTCAGAGTGATGTCACTCACAGCGCTATGTTCGGTGTTCCGGTCAGCCAGTCCACTCAGCAGCTGCAGGCGGCCACAGCAGAGGCCAGCCTTAACAAGTCAAAGTGAGAAATCTAACGTATAAATGTAGAGAGACACTGCTATTATACTCCCTACTTAGCCAAGAAGAAATGTTTTGTCAGCTTTGAACCTACTTAAATCTATTGTCTGAGCACTTGTTTCTTTATTTGGGCACAATTAGGTCAGCCAGCGCCACCCCATCCAACTCTCCCCAGTCCTCCCAGCAGAGTGTGTACCAGCCTGCACAGCAGGGCAGCACTTCTGTTCTTCAAGCTCCTGCCTCAGCCGCTAGCCTGAAAAGCCCCCCTGACCAGCCCACCTGGAATCCCTTTGGTGATGACAATTTCTCCAAACTTACAGCTGAGGACCTGCTCAACAAAGACTTCACCAAGTTAGCTGACGGTAACTTTACTTTCTCACAGACTACTGTATATCTTATCACATCCAACACTATATGTGTGTGTGTGTGTGTGTGTATGTATATATATATATATATATATATATATATATATACACACACACACATATGTATATATATATATGTGTCTGTGTGGAGAGTGTCAAAAGGTTTTTACTGCACGTTGTACTATGTATTGGTGGGTGTGTGAGAAATGAATTAAATGAATTTAAATTAAAGTGTTTTTGCTGTTTGCAGAACCTGTTGAACCTCTGATTGCCGCTACTGAGAGTCTTATTCCTGGGCTGGAAGCTGCAGAACCTGCTCCTCCATCCTCTGGTAGGTGTACCGTCATCCTTAAACTAATGTTCCACTCTTACATGAATTTTAGTGAATTGAATTCACTTAACAAATATAAATCATTGGGAATATATTGTAGATGACCCTAATACTCCTTAATAATGACATTATGGTTTCTTTTTGTCTGTATTTGGCCATTGATATTCTGTTTATTTTCTGTCAATCTCTTGCTTTATTTCTGTACCATTCCTGGCCTCCCTCACTGTATGATGGCACATGTTCAGTGCATCTGAGCTAGTCGAACTGCAGGAATCAGCAGGAGACTCCTATTAAAGGGTTAGTTCACCCAAAAATGAAAAATAGGCTGCGTTTTACTCACCCCCGAGGCATCCTAGGTGTATATGACTTTCTTCTTTCAGACGAATCCAGTCGGAATAAAGCCAACCTCATACTCATTCCGCCGGAACTGCTTCTGTTTACAACAGTGAGCGCAAGCTAGATTCAAGTGATTATTACGTTTTGAAAATTGATGTTTTTCTTACAAAAACGCATCGATTCACTACAGAAGGCCTTTGTTCACCCCCCTCGAGCCGTGTGAGCTGTTTTTTTTTATGGATGAGAGATTTTTATTTAAGTTCTTTTGGACTGAAGCAATGCAACACCCGCTGAGTGGCATTAAACAGCTTGAAAGATCAAAGACAATTTTTAATATAACTCAGACTGGATTCGTCTGAAAGAAGAAAGTCATATACACCTAGGATGCCTCGGGGGTGAGTAAAACGCAGCCTAATTTTCATTTTTGGGTGAACTAACCCTTTAAGATGAATCAAGGCCCACCAGTTACCTCCACATCCCTGCTGAGTCTGCCTGCTTCCTCTGTTTAAACTGATGCTCAGCATTTAATGCCACCCTTTTCGAGCACTTCTTGACCACTTTAGCATTTCCAATTTTCTCTTTCTCTGCTCTTATACAGCTGAAAGACCTGTTGACATTCTGGGCTTAGAACTGGGAGCTGGTTTGCTAGCTGTACCAGGTAATCCAGAGGTCCATGCCAGCCTTACCTGACCTCTATGCACCTTAGTGGTCACCACACACTGCGGTGCACACACCACAATACCAATGCTTTGAAATGTTGTGATTCACAGTAACAGTTTTGCTACCAAAGGCAACACTAATGTACTATTTAACACTTTTTTTTATTAACAATCAACCTGAAACAGTTCGTCTTTGGCTTTTTCTAGTAATTATTGAAAAAAGTTTTAATAATAAATAAGAAAAAACAAAGTAATTAAAAGCAAAAGAACAAATACAAATGGAACAAAGAAACAAAATATAAATTATAATTGCATAAATCTGCTTGTGCTTTTTCAGATATCTTTCAACAGCATCAAGTAAATATTCAGAAATGGGAAAATTTGCAAAACTAAGTAAATGTAAAAAAGTTACTGAAATAATTGTAATTTGATATCATACGTTAATACTGTTTGAAAAGAAAGACATACCAATACATTAATATTAGTTTCTTTTTTGTGTATCTTTAGGCATAACTTTGTGTTAACGTTTGATTTGTTGATTTTTGTCCCACTTTTTGCATTTACTGCATCAGTACTTAGTACTTAGATAAGCCACCCTATCTCTGTTTTCTTTTTTTTTTTTTATCCCATTCACTTTTAAAGTTCAAAATATTTTGTCATTCTAGTGAACAACAAAGTGTAAAGCAGAACAAAATTGCGTTTCTACGAGACCACTGCTGCTTATACATTGGGTTCTCAACCTGCATTGTGCAGTGTATAATTTAGACCCATTGATAATTCTTCAGCTGCTTATTTCTGTTTGTTAAAGTTACCTTTTTTTTAATCATCAAATGGCTTTCAAATCCTCCGTTGTCCTTTCGCTTTCCTCTCAGTTTCCGCACGCCTGCATTTCTGTGTTTATTCTGGCTAACGCTGGCTGTTTTCACTGGCTGACTTACAGAGAAGCTGATAGAGGGCCTGAAGTCTCCGGATACTTCTCTCATGCTGCCTGATCTGCTGTCCATGGCTGACCCTTTCGGCTGCTCCATTGATGACACTAGAGATGGTAACAGCTTTTGCTGACTCTCTCTCTATGTGCTTTTCTTTTACAAAAGCTAAACTAAACACTGTCCTGTTCTCTGAGACAAATGACATTTTCCACTTTTTGTTGTTTGATGCAGATCAAGCCAGTCCCTGTATTATTTGTAATAGCTTTCAATTTTGTCTTTTTGCCACATGAAATTTAACTTGATTTGTAAATGTTGAGATCTTGTGAAATCAACACACTAAAGGCTGGGACAACAGGTAGAGTAGTGTGTTAAGGCATTGCATTGGTAGAAAAAAGCAGAGCGAATTATTGCTTGGTGATGGGTCCTAGAAATATTGTGTATATGAAAAAGATGAGGGGTCCAAGTTCCGAACCCTGAGGTACACCTGTTGTTTGTTGATATGACTTGCTCACCCCTCCTTTCCAAGATGACTCAAAGAATCTATTTATCATGTAGGGCTCAAAGTAGCGAAATGAAGTTTTTATGATTTCCATTGTTTGGGGAATAGACCGGAATATGCAGCAAGTCTCTGTGTTGAAGGCATCATACAAGGTCCAGCAGAATGAAACACGAATCATTGGTTTGAACGTTATGTAAGATACCAGTGATGTATATGATGTGATGAATAATTTACAGTGCAGTATCGTGGTTTTTTTTTTTTATACTGTCCCCACTCTGTCTTACTCCCAGCCAAAACGGAAGTGTGTTTGGACTCTCTGATTCCTGGCTTGGAGCCCCCTCAGGCTCAGCTGCACCCTGTGGAGGCTGAACCAGCATCATCCGCACTGAAAGGTAAAAATTTGCATCAGAGACGGACGAGCCTCAGCCTAGCATTTTAACACCGTCAAATACATAAGTGGTGGCAGAATGTTTTCTTTGTGTGGAGAGTAGGGATGGGCATGATTAATCGACGATCGATAATTGATCGTTGTTCGGTTTGCCTAACTGAACGTAGTTTAACTGTCTGCCACAAGTTGATCTTGTAATAAAGGTCTCATCGAGGAAAAACACGCTGTATTTTTGTATTCATTGCATTTTTGAATTATAAAAGTTAAATAATTAATTTTATTATAAAAATATTAATGATTAATCGATTGTCGATCGTTAATTCTCCCGACGATCGACTAAGAAAATGTAATCGAATGCCCATCCCTAGTGGAGAGATTGGTTGAGATTATAGCTGATTTCAAAATTTAAAAACTCAGGATCCTTTTTCCCCACATTAAGGATGCAGAATGTTGTACTTTAAGCAGGTAGATGCAGAGATGCTCAAAGGGGCATATAATGAGAACATTTTCTTTCATCTTTAGATATATATGAATTCAGTGTACAATGAAAACACTCTAAAGGTGTGGTCACATTGTTTGACAGATTTTCGCTGGGGAAATCCAGTTATTTTTAATAGGAATCCACACGATTGGGAATTTCACCTTTGGTCGAAAGATTTCCCATTTAGTTTTGGCAACAGGTTCAAGTTGGTCACACAGACTGGCTGTGTTGAGGTATTCGGCTTGGTTTAAAGTAACTTTTGTGTGAACTGTGCTTCATGGATCACTACACTATTGACAGTGGACCTTTTTTACCTACGAAATTTTGCTAATTTGACTGCATTTTAAAATTTTGAATTAAAAACTTTCCAGACCATATTTTTGAAACCAAGTTGCAAAAAAGGCACTTTTTGAATTTCCACAACTTTCTGACAGATATTAAACACATGACTATCTGCATTTACACGCCTGTAAGGCCTGTTTGGTGTCCAGATGGGGCAGCACAAACTTTGTTCGACTCAGCAAACCTAAAAATACAGCAAAATGATCCAATTTAATTTTGAGAGTTGGAAAAGAATAGGAAATGGTCGTACCAAAAAGTCAAAATTTAGTTTTCACAAAAACCTTGACTAAGATTAAAAGTGGACCTCATAAGATATGACCCCCTGATTTTTATGTAGTTAGCAACTTCATGGTTTTAATGTTTTCATGTGTTTCCCTGGTGCTGCTCCCCACTTTGCTGTAGACCCTTTAATTGGAGAGGACTCCTTGCTGGGCTGTTCTCTCCCCTCTGGCTCTGCCTCATGTCTGGATGACTTTGCGCCTGTCTCAGGCGGCTCCTCCCAGAATATACCAGGTACAACAAATCACTTTTTTTCTGCTGGCATTTATAGCTTATGTGACCTGGTGAGGCACGTAAAGAACTTTGGGATGGAACTGTAAAGTGCATTTTATTAAAAATGAAAATGAATTGATATTAACATACTATATACACTTTCTAGACATTTGTTTAGGTTTGATAAGAAAGTGTCGGCCAAAGAACATTAATGTGATTATTTCAGTGTTGACATCATGCTAACAGTGCTGTCTTTTTCTCACCCATCTGTGTCTCTCCCTACCACCACCCTCTTAAATCTTTTACCCGTGAACTGTCATTTGCCCCAACCCTCATCGCCTCTCAGCTGCAGACTGTTTGATCTCAGGCTTTGAGCCTCCGAGTGCTGAGATGGCCAATGAAGATGAATTTGACCCCATACCAGTACTGATCTCCAAAAACTCTCAAGGTGAGCTTTAGGAAGCTAAAGCCATTTGTTTTTTTTTAGAGTAAGTGATCAATCTGCGTCTTGCTCTCATTTTAATGACAAGCAGTTAGTTCTTTATCTGTATAAGAGAACTGTATAGTCTTGAGCACATTTTTTGTTGGTAGTTGCAAATAAACAGAATTGAGATTAGTTATTTTGCACACTTTGCATTAGTGTTGTCACGGTACCAAAATTTCAGTATTCGGTACCGATACCAGTGAAAATCCACGGTTCTCGGTACCAATTTCGGTACCAAAGCAAAACACAAAAACATGCTAATTGAACAACATTTTTATTAATAACGTTAAACAAAAATTAAATGTACAAAACCAATGCCATTCTTTATACTTATTTAAAAGTGTTTCAAGTTTTCCCACAAGTAATAAAAGTATGAAAAAAGTAAACAAGTTTCACCCAAAAGTTTCGTCATAGTTCTGCTGCCGCTGAAAAACATCTGTAAACTGTTGTCTGTTTTAGGGTTTGCTGGTGTGTTTCAGGATCTTCCTCAGTCTGCAGCTGTAAAAGGAAAATATAATATACTT
>NW_015536501.1:532630-537092 GCF_001515605.1 Sinocyclocheilus anshuiensis | reverse complement strand
TAGGTGTGGTTGACTCTTAACTTTTATAAAGAATATCTCTTTGGATTTGAGACTTTAGTCTTTGCAACTTTACAGATCTTCTTTATGCACCAAGAGCTTGTAACACTCCAAAGAGAAAGTAAAACTTGAAATCGCATCATATGACCCCTTTATTTTGAACAAAATGAACAAAATTCATTCTAATGCTCATTATATTAGCGTTAGCCGCCCTTATGCTAACGATTAACTACGTATACGCTAACGGCGATGTTTATTTCAATCCGAAATTCAAATTAAAATATGGAATAATAGTCATTACAGAAGCTCTAAATATTCAAATTGAAACTTACCTGCTTGAACTTGATCGGGGTGTTTTGTTAGTTTGATGCGTTTCCTCCTCCTGAGGTCGACACAGCTTTTACGAAGAGGTTGCCAGGTTTTCATAACAAAACCCGCCCAATCGCGTTTCGAGGGGGTCCCGTTAAAAATCGCGTCCCGAGGATAAAATACGCATGTTTTGGCGGGGTTCCCCTGGTAAAATTCGCATTCCAGGGGCTAAATATCACGTTAATGGGGTCGTTTTTCAACCCGCGGACATGAAAAACAACCCGCAGCAACAGTGTTAAAGCAGCCCAATTCCGCGGGAAAACCGCGAACTTGGCAACACTGGAAGAGGCTAGATTTCGTTTAGCGCATCAAGAACCGGGTTGACCGGGTACTCGGTACCACCGGTACTTAAGAAAACCTGGTACCGTAACGTTTTCATTTTTTTAGTACCGACTTGGTACCGAAATACCGGGTCCTTTGACAACACTACTTTGCATACTAGGTATAGGAATCGTATAGAAATTCTATTTCCACTTTTATTTAATTCCATTAACGAGTATTTAAGTATTTTAAGTATTTTTAAGTAAGCAACTGGTCCTAAGTATATACTGAAAAAATATACAAATTTTTTATGTATTTAATACAGTTTATTGAAAAAAGTTGAATGTATATCTTCATCTCTACATTGCCAGTTTGAATTTTTTTTTTTTTTTTTTCCGATTTAGGCCTCATAATACAGTTACATAGTAATACAGTTCACAGTTAATTTTGAGTTTGACATAAAAGTACTTTACTTGTGATTGCGATTAATTTATAACAGTCATTCTTTGTCAAATCAGACTGGCATAAGGAAGTGTTTTTGTGTTCTTTTTATTATTTTGCAGTATTAATTCAGACAAGCCAGTGTTATGTTAGTTTCATATACTGTATTAATATCAGCTCCTTAAAGCTCTTTGAATTAGCTTTTTATTCAGTTTTTTTTTTTCATTTTAATTGTAGTAATTTTATTGTGTGATTTTGCCATTAAGTTTTTTTTTTAATTTTAGTATTTAAGCTAATTCTTTTAATTTGGTTGTCAAGGCAGCATGTTTAATTTTTTTTAAAGTAATTTTTTATCTTATGTTTATTTAATTTCAGGTTTATTTCAATTCAGTTTTTACGAGTTTTCATTAACAATAACGACACTGAGACAAGCTTGTTTTTTGCCCTGACTTACACTCAGTAGTGGTGCAGGAAACACTGAGGTTCTCCTAAAAATTGATGGAATTAATCTCAAATTTTATGTTTTGCGAGGTCTTTAACTGAATCAAATATCATCTATAATTCCTTCATAGTTTATTTGAAAGAAATCCCCAAATTTTTGAATCCCAACCCTAATGCATGTTCTCTCGTAACAGTCTCTCTTGACTTTTTGTCAACGTTCACTTACCGTTGTGTCTCTCTCTCCCTCTCTCTTCTGCTGTCCCCTTCCTTGGCCTCTCCTTGTCTTAATTTGGCTGTCCTCCCTTTCTTCCACCCCTAACCTTCCTGTCCATCTGGCCTCTTTTAGGAGGTCACTCTCGCAGTAACAGTGGCAGCTCTGAGTCCAGCCTGCCCAACCTGGCCCGTTCCCTGCTGCTGGTGGACCAGCTCATCGACCTCTAGACCGTACAGCTAATTCCTGCAGTGCTGAAGATGACGCCAACCGCTGTAGTCTTCTGCCTTTAATGACGAATCCCTCCTGCTTTCCTTTGTCCTATCCTCCACCCACACCCTCTTTCATCGTCCATTTCCCTCTTTAATCGGTTTTTCATCATTCCGTCACTTCAGTTTCTTCCTGTTCATCACATCTTGTTTTATTTCTTTCCCTGCCGCTGTTGTCCATCAGTTGTCGTCGTCATCACCATCATCGCTCATTTGATTTGACATACTCAGCTTTCCTCCCCTGCACCATGACGTTTATCTCCCTGATGAGTTTATGTTCACCTTTTTTCTTACAAGTCTGGTGCGACCTTTTTCTACAGGCTCAAAATCCAGTTTTCTCTGACATCCATATCTGTGCTTCCTTTGGATACGCATATATGACCGTCACACATTTCATCTGCCTCGCAGTCAAGAGTGCAAAATCGTTCTTCTCTTCGGTCTTTAGCTGTGTCTTCAGTGGCACTCAGGAAGCTCGTCTAGAGATTAAACACACGTGGGTTTAAAGTCATGCAGTTGGCTCCTTCCAGACCAAAATTTAAGTACAAAGGGAACCAAATGTTTACAGACAGGAGTATTTTCGCTGGATGTTTACAGACCGGCAGGTAGGCAAGCACTGCTTGTGAGAATTTATCTTCGCCCAGACTGACCGCAGGGTACGAACGGATCCTAATACTTCATGTAGAGTGATTTTAAAACTTTAAAACCGACTAGAAGCTCCTCATTGCCATCAGTGTTACTTGTTCGCCATCTTACGACCTCCATACCATAATTTCTTTGTAAATAGATCTATTGATGTTGTACGTTGGCTTGAAGCAATGTAAATTGTTGTATATCTGCAGTATCTGACTCTCCCGCCCTCAAAAGTGATTCGTTCCTCCTGTGTATAAAGCATCTGGTCCAAATGTCCAGCAATTCCTTCAGAGATCCCCGTCTTACCGCATAGTATACATCATTATGAGATAATTTAAAAGAAATATTTCATATACGGTTAAGATTATATGTGAATATGAATAGAGTGGTAGAGAATGAATGTATGAATCGAGTATCCATATATAAATGCAGATATGTGTATATGAAACCTATTTAAGAGGAAACTTTATCTCTTTGTTCTGTGTGTTGAGACGTGTTTGTGAATGTAAATTGTCGGTTTCATCTTCTAATGGCCAAATCGTCATTGCTGAACAAAGTCAGTTAAGAAAAGAGGACAATCTTGAAGCATCCTGACATAACGGCATTCGTGTGCAAATCGACTGGATTTGTTTTCAGTTTTCGTTGCCTTTTATTCTCCGATGTATATCGTTGACAAAAACAGGTTGTAGTCTTGAGGGAAATGCTCTACGGTCCTCAATGGTGTACGTATACAATTCATCCTCGAATCTACTGCCCGATGCCATGCTTTCTTGCACAGTTCTCGTGAATCAGACGCATATCGAAGCATGGCAGTGTTTATGAATATGAAGTTAAGACATGTCTGTGGCCAATCTTCATATCAGTACTGTATGTATGTGTTTGCGTGTATGTGTGGATGTGAGGTAAATAAATAGCTAGTCTTAGGTGTTGAAAGTGGTGAGGTCGTTCTGTCTTTGACATGGTTTATCTGCTTCGTTCGGACAGCTGGACCCGCAGCAGGCACCTCTGTTTCAAGCACAGGTTCTCTTTTCATTCACTGAGAGTCATTAGACTGCTCAAATTAAGAGCATGGAAAATGCTCGCTTTAATGCTGTATGTTATTAGCAGAATCCCAATCAGTGTCTGACATGCTATAAAACTGAAAGTTCTGTAATCAGATCGTGAATAAAAACCCATCAGCTTTTTGACATTGCTGAATCTGTAAATGGCATTGAAATGAGTTGTCATCTCACAAGGGCAACAGCAGTAGGGCTGGGCGGCCCTGTAGAGATTTCCCATACAGCTTACATCACTTTAGATGTGTTTGCACAGTTATGAAATATTAACGACTTCTCCCATGCTGTCAAATTTGACTTGCATGATCAAAAAAGTTCCTGTTTTCTGTGTGTGTGTGTTTTTTTTAAATAATTTTATATATATATATAAATAAAAATTTAGGGCCTATAAACATCTCTTAGACTCACCAAGGTTGCATTTATTTGATTAGAAATACAGTAAAATCTGAAATCTTGTGAAATTATTTAATCTGTTTTAATATATTTTCAAGTGTCATTTATTCCTGTGATGGCAGCTGAATATTCAGCATCATTATTCCAATCTTCAGTGTTGATCATTGGGAAATCATTCTAATATGCAGATTTGCTTCTCAATAAAAATGTTTTATTATTATTATCAATATTAAAAATAATTGTGCTCTGGAAAGAAGAGCATTTATTTGAAATAGTAATAGTCTTAGTCTATTATTTTTATTTTTAATGCATCCTCGCTGAACAAAAGTATGTGTGTGTGTGTGTGTGTGTGTGTGTGTGTGTGTGTGTGTGTGTGTGTGTGTGTGTGTGTGTGT
>NW_015536501.1:490945-532567 GCF_001515605.1 Sinocyclocheilus anshuiensis | reverse complement strand
TGTGTGTGTGTGTGTTTGTGTGTGTGTGTGTGTGTGTGTGTGTGTGTGTATATATATATATACACACACACACACACCCACACACATTTTTGATTTCCAACTAATAAATATACTGACATACACATTAATGTGATAAAGACGTTTTTAGTTATACCGCCCACCCTAAAGTTCTGTAATTAAAAAAAACAACAACATGACGAAAAAAATCACGAACTTCAAGCTCATGTTGTCATAAAAGCTTTGGATGTTTTACGAGGTGTATTGTTAAGTTGGAGGCATTGGTGAAAAACTGCAGAACAGCACTGCACGTCATGAAAAGAGATGCTGCTAGCGCTCCATTACTGATATTTGTTGTTGGCAGTGTCGACTCTGAGCTCGTTCTATATCCTGGCCTCTCCTCTGTACAGCCGTTCGCAGACTCTCATGTTAACCTATGCAATCCTAATGCTTCATCTTGTAGTTCTCAATAGAGGTCTTCAGTAGAGTGTTTGACTTGTGTTGTTGTGCAAAAATCAAAGATTCCTTTTATGTGCTGTTTTTGTTCAGAGAAAAACAATATTTATGACCATGTTTATCCCCAGAGTTGGAACCTCATTGGTCTCTGTAGCAAACACCCTCAGCCCAGTGTTAGAACAGTGATGGGTTCATGTGCACCTTCTATTTTTGTGAAAACCAATAAACAAAGAAAGGGGTGTTAAATAAACATGTAAATGTGAATGTAAATTGTGCCGTGTTAATTATTTGTTTGTTGAAACCGCACTCTCAGCAGCAGAGTCATCAGTCTAAATGTCAACCACTGTTGAACTATAATTTCTGTTTATTATTTTTGTTTATTGTTATTATTTATATTCATTTAATATTTATTATTTTAAGTTAATAATAATAATGTAATCCAATATATAAATATGAAATGTTGTTGTTGTTATTTTTATTAGAATTGCTTTAGTAGTAGTAATAAAAGATACATATTTAAAAGATTATATTTGTTTATATTTATATTTAATAATTATATTTAAAAAAAATATTTTAAAATGGTATTATTTATATTTAAAATGTCAATGTTTTTATAATGATTTACACAATTTAATTGTATTTAAACAGTATTTTAGCCTTAAGTAATGAAATGTTTGTCGCCCTATTCAACAGAAGAGAAAAATGGGGCAATTTGTTTTAATTATTATAAACTGTATAAATTATATTTGACAAATATTTATTGTGAAAAGCAAATGCAACTGCCATCTTCACCATAATTTTTAAACCATTTTAAACAGTTTACATATTTTAAACATCTTTATAAAGGCGAAACATATTTATCATCTTTTTTTTTTAATTCGCATGGTGATACTCGGGCCACACACACACACACAGCCTTGTCTTCTCCAGGTAAGATTTCTTCTTTCACGTTGAGGCCCATTTGATAGAACAGCCAAGGATATTTCCAAAATGGCATTTAGATGAAAGAAATGAACTCCTGGCAGACACAGAATCCCAGGTGGCTCAAGTTAATCATTTTTTAATCTTGAGGAATCGTGAAACAAGGCAAAAGCATCGGCCATGTTAGGGCACATCCTACAAAACATCTTTCAAGGATGTCTGGGTTCTTTTTTTTTAAATACTTAGTTCTACTTGTTCAGACCTTTTAAATATTAATCTTATGTATATTGTTCTTATTATTTTTATTCATCTAAGTTATAAACCAAACACCATTCTCTTAAAAAAAAAATAGTTTCACAAGCCAGTGCAGCCAGACTTGCCAGGATGCTTGTAGGAAATTTGCTGTTTAGGAGATTTTCTGGAGTTTCAAAATGGCATTGACTTTAAAGGAGCACTTAAAGCAAGGGAGTTCATCAATAAATTAGAGCTTTGGAGCAAAAACTGTCTAATTTGCTTTTGTGCTTCAGGCCGTGCAGTTCCTGCTGGCATTGTATAACACAAAAATAGCCTTCTTCAAAAGTGCGATTATCTACACTTGTACAAGCCGTTTCTGCTGCTTCTGTGTGCTAATGACCTCTTTTGTCATTTTGACTTCACATGTGAAATACTTAACATCCTGAAGAAATGGTAAATGTGGGTTGACATGTTAATGTTCAAATTGTTGGGACGTCTATAGATGTTTTTTGAATGGTGTGGTTGGACTGGTGATGGATGTTTTTAAAATGATTGTAATTGTAACAGTAAAAGAGTAATGCTACATTAAAAACCTGATAATTGGTTAACATTCCCGTATTCTATATGGTGAAAACTGTAGTGGATCTAATTTAATGTAAATAAACTGATGAATATGTTTTTTTTTTTTGTTTTTTTCAAATTGCAGAAGAACAAGCCGTCTTACATTTTACAGTAAAAAAACAAATTGACATTCCCAGAATCACATCTGATGTTTTTCATTGAACCAACTCAGATTTTTCTTATCGTTTATGTACCTTAGGGTTTTATGTTACATCTTATGTTGTTAAATTATAAACAGTTTACATATTTTAAACATCTTTATAAAGGCGAAACATATTTATCATCTTTTTTTTTTAATTCGCATGGTGATACTCGGGCCACACACACACACACAGCCTTGTCTTCTCCAGGTAAGATTTCTTCTTTCACGTTGAGGCCCATTTGATAGAACAGCCAAGGATATTTCCAAAATGGCATTTAGATGAAAGAAATGAACTCCTGGCAGACACAGAATCCCAGGTGGCTCAAGTTAATCATTTTTTAATCTTGAGGAATCGTGAAACAAGGCAAAAGCATCGGCCATGTTAGGGCACATCCTACAAAACATCTTTCAAGGATGTCTGGGTTCTTTTTTTTTAAATACTTAGTTCTACTTGTTCAGACCTTTTAAATATTAATCTTATGTATATTGTTCTTATTATTTTTATTCATCTAAGTTATAAACCAAACACCATTCTCTTAAAAAAAAAATAGTTTCACAAGCCAGTGCAGCCAGACTTGCCAGGATGCTTGTAGGAAATTTGCTGTTTAGGAGATTTTCTGGAGTTTCAAAATGGCATTGACTTTAAAGGAGCACTTAAAGCAAGGGAGTTCATCAATAAATTAGAGCTTTGGAGCAAAAACTGTCTAATTTGCTTTTGTGCTTCAGGCCGTGCAGTTCCTGCTGGCATTGTATAACACAAAAATAGCCTTCTTCAAAAGTGCGATTATCTACACTTGTACAAGCCGTTTCTGCTGCTTCTGTGTGCTAATGACCTCTTTTGTCATTTTGACTTCACATGTGAAATACTTAACATCCTGAAGAAATGGTAAATGTGGGTTGACATGTTAATGTTCAAATTGTTGGGACGTCTATAGATGTTTTTTGAATGGTGTGGTTGGACTGGTGATGGATGTTTTTAAAATGATTGTAATTGTAACAGTAAAAGAGTAATGCTACATTAAAAACCTGATAATTGGTTAACATTCCCGTATTCTATATGGTGAAAACTGTAGTGGATCTAATTTAATGTAAATAAACTGATGAATATGTTTTTTTTTTGTTTTTTTTTTCAAATTGCAGAAGAACAAGCCGTCTTACATTTTACAGTAAAAAAACAAATTGACATTCCCAGAATCCCAGAAGCTCACATCTGATGTTTTTCATTGAACCAACTCAGATTTTTCTTATCGTTTATGTACATTAGGGTTTTATGTTACATCTTATGTTGTTAAATTAATAATAATAATAATGAATTATTTTAAATGTCGTGCGTTACCATGATGGTGTTTTGTATTTCTGTATATGATGCTGTACACCAGGGATCCTCAAATCTGGCCCACGAGATCCACTCTCCTACAGAGTTTAGCTCTAACCCTAATCAAACACACCTGAGCATGTTAATCAATGTCTTCAGGATCATTAGAAAATCATAGTTAGGGGAGTTTGATCAGGGTTGGAGCTAAACTCTGCAGCGCATTGGCCCTCCAGGGCAAGATTTGAGGAACACTGCTATACACCACCTGTATATTAGTATTCACTTCAGCTTGAGGAAAAGCTACTTGTGATGAACTTTAAATTCATCATGTGGATGTCATTACCACCTGTGTTTTAAAGGTGATTGTCCATATATTACAAAGATAAAAACAGATTTTAGTAATGTGGTAGATTTAACATTATTTAATGAGGTACAAAGTACTTAATTACTGTAACTTTATGATCTATCTGTAAACGAAATGTTCCTAAAAACCTTTTAAATAGTAGTCGTATGTTCTTATTTTTACTCATCTTTGTCATACTCCAACTGGCATTCTCTTGCCAGTATGCCTGTACTCTAGCTATTTTGCCTTTTAGGGTATTTTATGGAGTTTTATTCCTATAAAATCACATTAATTTTAAAGGAGCTCTTAAAGCAGTGAGTAAAGTGTTGCTATGGGTTTTTTTGACTTTAATTTTTGTTTTTAAAAGTCCCCCTAGTCACTAATCCCATCCCTTAGACCTCATGGTTGTGAATCAAAACCACATATTTCAGCATTTCAACATGAAGATAAAGTCTTTGTCCTAAAATAGCTTTTATTATAAATGTACGTCCACTCTGCAAGTTGAGGGGATTGGTTACATGTTTGCAACTGTAGGTAACAGGCTGTTTCAAACTGAATTTTTAAGATTTTTGTCTTTAGTACACTGCAGTTTTACGGAGAAACGCTCATCAGTGGTGTTGACTGATGAATTTGCACTTGTTTTTTCTTTAAGCATATTAAAGACCTATAGGTAGAGATGTAAACAACACTTAAACATGTAATCTCCACACTGAGTCTTTAATTTGTATTAACTTGTCTGCTTATTCTCTTTTGCAGATGATCTGCCTAACATCAACGGCTTCGATTCTTCATCAGGAGCCAGTAACATCCAGAGCTCAGAGGTTCCTGCAGAAGAAGACGAGGTTCTGCGCGTGTGCAGTGGCTCAGAGCTTCTGCTGCTGGACTCCAAACTCCTCAACACTACGTCTTTCAAACTCTCGCCATCGTCCTCACCAGACGTCTTCTCAAATGCTCCATTCCCTGGGTGTGGACTAGACGGTAGGGACATCTTCACCGGCGCGCCATTTCCCCAACTTCAGCGAGCCCATCCACAGCCTGATGTCTTCCTCCAGGCCCCATTCTGCAGGAGGAACGATCTGTCTGGGCCGCAACATGTAATGAGGTGCTCGAATGGCAAGGAGCCCATCCTGCCCCATCCTCCCGTGCACAGTCAAATCCGGTTTCCGCGTTGCGTCGAGGCTCCAATGCCCCAGCAGCCCATTGCCGCCCACCGCGTGGTCTCCAGCGTGGGCCAGCAGGCGGCCGTGAGCTCCGTCCCCGTCGGCCCACTTCATTCCTGGACGGTAGGTGTTCGAGCAGTGATGGACCCATTCCTGGCGGCCCCGTTCCAACCTCGGGGCCCATTGGGAAAGCCTTAACATTTGAGAAAGTCACTAGCACCCCGTCCTGTCGCCCCAGTGCTTGGTAGTATCTGTGGAGGTAGCAAATCTGGTGTAGTCTATCATGAGATGACTACCTCAGTCCTCGTGACGCCATCTGGCATCACTGCAGCACTTTAGCTCAGCTTCACTATGATGTTGTTCTTCTGTGCATCGCTCCACAAGACATTTAGAGAGGGATTTCATCTTTTGATTATGATATGTATTCATGTATTCATCCATTTCTTTTCTTAACAGTTTGAGCTTTTTTTATATCATACATAGTAAAAATATTCTTACTTTTACATTGAGTCCAGTATTAAAATGATGGTCCTTTGTTACTCTCAGTTTACTAGTGTTTTTGTCTAAGGGAGTGGCTAAGAGGAACAATTCAACGGTTTTTAGGCTTTTCGAAGTATTTTTGAGTCTAAAAGTTGGAAGAATATCCAGAAACTGATGACAGAATTGCGTTGAGGCTGGAGAATCGCGTTTCTTTGCTGTTCTTGTCCCTTTCTTGAATCCAAGGTACTGTAGGCGCTCTTAAGCTGGACTGGAATAGGTTGTAAGTAACTGACAGTCAGATCCACACCGTCTAATGAGGTGAAAACATTGAAGCACTTTTACAATCTGTAATCGTGGATATCGTAGTTTTGCTATATAACAATCTGCTGTATATTCACTGTATATTCCTTACATGATAAATCCTTTGTGTTAAAATGTCTTGTCTTTGTTCCTTCATAGCTTACATATGACTTACAGGCTGAATGTATATTATTTATTTATTTGATCTATCTATCTATGTATTCATACATTATAGTTCTGTATTTTATATATAATCATTTCATCAGCAGTTATTAGCATGTGTTGCATTTGGGGAGCAACTACATCAAGAGATACATGTCTACCAAAAAAAAAGTTATAACAGGCCTTAAAGGGATAGTTCACCCAAGAATGAAAATTCTGTCATTAATTACTGACCCTCGTGTCATTCCAGACCCGTAATCTTCAGAACACAAATTAAAGGGTTAGTTCACCCAAAAATGAAAATTAGCCCATAAATTACTCACCCTCAAGTCATCCTAGGTGTATATGACTTTATTCTTTCAGACGAATCCAGTCGGAGTTATATTAAAAATTGTCTTTGATCTTTTTTTAAGCTGTTTCATGGCACTCAGCGGGTGCTGCATGCATCAGTCCAAAAGAAGTTAAATAAAAAGCGCCCATCCATTAAAAAAAGTGTCTCACACGGCTCCGGGGGGTGAACAAAGGCCTCCTGTAGTGAATCGATGCGTTTTTGTAAGAAAAATATCCATATTCAAAACGTAATAATCACTTTAATGTAGCTTGTGCCAACAGTTGTACACAGAAGCAGCTCCGGGCTGATGACATATGAGTTCAGCGCTGCGCATGCGCCGGTGAGTCTCGTGAAAACCAACGTTTGTTAACAGGAGCAAAGGAAGCAAAGTTTCCTTACTTTAGCAAAGGAAAACCAGGCTCCTCTTGGCTTATATCGAAATCCTCTGACATTCTTCTTTACAAATCCTCATTTTGTTCTTCTAATAAGTGACCGTTGTTTTGACCGTAATTTTACAAAGCTACGAGAATACTTTTTATGTGCAAAGAAAACAGTAATAGCATAATTCATTCATATTAATTTATTCATATTTGTTAAGCATGCGTGCGCTGTCTACTGAATGTAAACAACGCTGATTACATTGATTACATTCTGGAGTACTCTCCAAAATAGCGGAAGACGGTAACTCGGGGATAAGAACTGCTGAATAAATTATTTTTGTTTTCTTTGTGCACACGCTGATTACATTGATTACATTCTGGAGTACTCTCCAAAATAGCAGAAGACGGTAACTCGGGGATAAGAACTGCTGAATAAATTATTTTTGTTTTCTTTGTGCACAAAGTGTTCTCGTAGCTGCGTAATATTATGGTTGAACCCCTGATGTCACAAGGACTATTTTACTGATGTCCTTGCTATGTTTCTGTGCGTTGATCGTGGTAATATCCTTGCTGTTTATGGAGGGTCAGAGAGCTCTCAGATTCCATCAAAAATATCTTAATTTGTATTCCGAAGATGAACGAAGCTCTTGCAGGTTTGGAACGACATGAGGGTGAGTAATTACAGAATTTTCATTTTTGGGTGAACTAACCCTTTAAGGACCAGCAGCTCTTTTTATTATCTGTACTTGACACGAAAGCTGTGATGAATTCATTTTTGATCTGTCATTGATGAATCTCAGGACATATGGAGTATTGGCTTGAAACAACACTGAGCCATGAAGCAGTGCTAAAGTATTGAACAACAGCCAATGTGCTTCAAAGATTGCTGGCAGATTCCACTGCTGTTTAAAAACTTCTTATGTTGTGCACATCTTTTGAAGTTGCGTGAAGGGGATTCTGCAACAGAATGGCAGCATGACCCTCCTACAGTTTGCTTTCATATATTCACCGCCACCTTAAATTCATCACTTTATTCAGTTCTTGAAAACAGAAACATCAAAACACATGAAGTTGCTTTTGATGCTACAAGGCAGAACAGCAGTGTATTCTCTGATTTATGTAAATCCATGAGTCTCCAATATCTTTTTGTCCATGTGTCCATATGCCTCTGCAAATACCGCGGTACCAGACGGTGCAGGGCTGGCAAGACGAGAATACAAAACAATAATCCTTTTATTTGGCTCTCTTCTTTCGATTCAGATTGTCTGAAGAAGTGCATTGAGATTCATCAAACTGCATCTTATAAGCTTGATTTGAGTCCTCTGTGAATACCCACTATTGATTTGTAATGAAAAACTTTGGCCTACTTTGACTTCAGGTTGTCTGTAGATATTTGATTTTATATACACTCACAGTTCAAGAAGCAAAGTCTTTGTTTTTCATCTCTTATGTGACGCATAACATTTTTAATCACTTCCCAGTTTGTTTTGTGGCCAGTTGTCCTTTTGAATATCTGCACACAAGCACAGAATGGAATTTTCTACCCTGCTTAATCGTGTTTCACAACCAGTGCTTTGTCTCTCGCTTTTAGTAGCTCTATCTGTCATGGTCTAACGGCAAAAATTAAAAAATGGTTGTTGCAATTTATAGCTGTGATCCTGCGATAAACAAAAGCTGATCATCAATAATAATAGTCAGTACAATAAAAAAATCTTTTCACAAGCTAAAATTAAAACATAGTGTTTAACATTTTCATTAGATTTTTTTGTTGCTGTTAACACTATTGTAGTATGTATTTATATTTTGAATTGGCTATTACTTTTATATTGTTAGGTTTCATTTTATTTTTAGGTTAAGTTTTATAAAATTGTCGTTTTTATTAATATTGTCTTTTTAATTTTTCTGTTTATCTTTAATTTTTAGTAGTTGTAGTTAAACTTTTTAAATTAAAATATTCATCTATTTTGTCACGTTTTAGGTAAAAAAAATAATAGTTTTAATAAACAATAACACTTGGTGCTAAGGTGTTCTGAGTGTTTTTAGGATGTTGCTATGTTAGGATGGGTGGTTGGTTTTTAGTGTCTTGCTATGCAGTTTCTTGCTATATTTTGAGTGTTTTAGCCTGTTTGCTATGTTAAAGTGTCATGAGTATTATTAAGCTTGATGCATGTTTCTGAGGTGTCAAGATGATTTTAGTGTTTCTATGCTTTTTCTAAGGTGTTCTATGTGTTTTTTTAGACTGTTTGCTATATGAGTGTTATTCATAGTTACAGTGAATAATTAATGAATAATTAATATTGTTAATAGTTTGCTAAATTGTTAAGACCAGGTTTGCTAAGGTGTTCTGAGTGGTTTTAGCATGTTTGCAATATTTAAGTGTTACGAATAAGTTATAGCTTGTTTCTGTGTGTTTGCTAAGGAGTGTTTTTACTATATTGCTGTTTGTTTGCTGAGTATTTAGGAGCAGCTTTGTGTTGCTTTCTGTTTGCTATGGTTGTTCTGAGTGTTTAGCATGTTGCTATGCAATTCCTAAGGTGTTCTGATTGATTTTTAGTATGTTACTGAGGTATTCTGGTTTTTAGCATGTTTGTTATGTAAAGATGTTTCAAGTGTTTGTGTTGCTGTGTGATTTCGATGTTTTTAGCATGTTTGCTATGTTCAAGTTTTATGAATACTTTTAGCTTGTTGCATGTTTTAGCATATTGCTATGCGGTGGTTCAGATGTTCGGAATTGTTTTAGCATGTTGCTTAGGTGTGCAGAGTAGTTTGTGTTATTTTGTGCTTGCTAAGGTGTTGCTAAGATGTTCTTGAATGCAAACATCATCAGTGTAAATCAGTGGGGAAGCTGGAAACAGCTTTTTGAGAATCCCTTTAGGCCCCGATCAGACAGAACTCGTTTTTTGCAGTGAGAGGCGCCTTTTTTAAATTGTTCTCTGTTGGCAGTGAGCGTTTTGCGCGCTGTTTATTTGGAGGAGTTTTGGTATACAGAACGGTTTTGGAGGAGCGCTCTCTGAGCGCTTGAAGTTGAAAAAAAAGCAACTCTGAGCGGAAAAGCGCCCAATGTCATTCATGTTTTTTTCCATTGTCCAATCGAATGAACGGAGAGGCGGGCCCTCCGTTGTGGTGACGAAAGTTTACCGTTGCTTAGAAAGTCCGGAGACTGCAATGATGGAGGAGAATCATCTCTGTTACGTATGTAACATTGGTTCCCTGAATAGGGAACGAGATGCTGCGATGACGTCATCGCTTTGGGAACGCTATACCATAACGCCTGACGTACCTTTAGATAGCTGGAAGACCAAGGAAAGTGTCTGCTCAAGCGGATAAGACCTGGGAGCCAGGAGCCGACCTCACGTCCAGACTGTAGAACTTGATGAATGTGCTAGGGGAGGACCATCCTGCCGCAGCACAAACATCTTCCATCGAGGACCCTTTGAAGAAGGCCTGAGAAGAAGCCACCGCTCTTGTAGAATGAGCACGCACCCCTAAAGGCGAAGTCAAGCCACGCACCTCATAGGCCAGAGAGATAGCCTCCACTATCCAGTGTGACATCCGCTGTTTAGTGACAGCAGAACCTCTGCTCTAACCACCAAAATACACAAACAACTGGTCAGGCCTAGGTCGCAAAAAGACTTTAACCAGCCCAGGGGCAAAGTCAATACACAAAGGGCTGATGGAGAGAGCCTGCAGATCCCCTACTCTCTTAAGGGAGGATAAAGCCACCAAAAGAACCGTCTTGAGGGTCAAGAGCTTCTCTGACACAGACTCCAATGGCTCAAAAGGATGGCCTGTCAGGCCCTCCAAAACAATCGACAAGTCTCAAGAAAGAACTCATGGGCGGAAAGGCCTAAGCCATCTCGAACCCTGCATAAAACGGGAGACCAGGGGGTGGCGACCAACTGAAACACCTTCCACGAGTGCATGCCCCACCGATATGGCCG
Organism: Sinocyclocheilus anshuiensis; assembly: GCF_001515605.1. NCBI lineage: Eukaryota > Metazoa > Chordata > Actinopteri > Cypriniformes > Cyprinidae > Sinocyclocheilus > Sinocyclocheilus anshuiensis. The sequence goes on along the minus strand of NW_015536501.1, from coordinate 521,784 downwards.
CCGCGTACACCTTAAGAGTGGCGGGGTGAACGACTTTGAAGAAACTCCAGTACTGAACCGATGAGGCAATGGACTGGATCTAGAATGCGCTGTCTACACCAAGAGGCAAAAAGTCTCCACTTGAAAGCATATAAGCGTCTCGTGGAGGGAGCCCTAGAATTTATAATAGTGTCTGTAATCTCGGCTGAGAGACCGGAACACATTAGTGTACTCCGCTCAGGGGCCACACCCATAACCTCCATAATTCCGGTCGAGGATGCCAAATCATGCCCCGAGCTTGTGTCAACAGATCATGTCTGATGGGAACCTCCCATGGAGGGCCAGCTAGCAGACTGACCAGGTCCAAGAACCACGACTGAGTGGGCCACCACGGGGCCACCAGCAGCAAGTGCTCCACTCTGTCTGATCGTACTCTGAACAGAACTACTGGGAGCAACCGCAGTGGGGGAAAAGCATGAAGATTGGTTCTGGGCCATTTGTGGGCCAGAGCATCCAGACCTAGAGGCGACGGGGGAGACAGGGAAAACCAGAGCGGGCAGTGCGTAGTCATGCTCGAAGCAAACAAGTCCACTTCCGCTCGGCCGAACCTCTGCCATATGAGATCCACCACCTGGGGGTGCTGTTTGAAGCGAACAAGTCTACTTCCGCTCGGCCGAACCTCTGCCATAAAAGATCCACCACTTGGGGGTGTAATCTCCATTCCCCATCCTGCAGACTCTGTCTCGAGAGCAGGTCCGCTCCTGAGTTCAAGCGACCTGGGACATGGACTGCTCTGATCGACAGGAGCTTTGTCTGAGCCCAAAGAAGAACACGCCTCGCCAGCCTGCACAGGGGGCGGGAATGTAATCCTCCTTGACGATTGAGGTACGAAACAACCGTCGTGTTGTCCGTCCTGACTAACACGTGACAACCCCTTAACTGGGGTAAAATCCCCAGCCCTTAAGGGACGCGTCCGTAGTGATCGTCTTGCGGCGACACAACGTCCCCAGCTGGACTCCTTCTTGAAGGAACTGGGGTCTCATCCATGGGCTTAGAGCACGAAAGCCCTTGCGTGTCATCGTAATTCTGCGAAGCGGATGACAATGAGGTGAAATGTTTTGGCTCTTGGTCCACCGCTGAAACGGCCATTTTGTAAACTTTCGAGGAGCCAAAGCTAGTCCGAACGGAAGAACACAATATTGGTAAACCTTGCCCTCGAAAGCAAACCTGAGGAACTTTCTGTGTCTCTTGACGATCTGGAGGTGAAAGTATGCATCCTTTAGATCGATGGTTACAAACCAACCTTCGGATTGGATCTGAGACAGAATGGACTTTACTGTTAGCATCTTGAACTTTCTCACTCTGAGCACAAGATTTAGACGACGCAAGTCCAAAATCGGACATGAACCACCATCTTTTTTGGGCACAACAAAATACCGGCTGTAGAAGCCTAACTCCATCTGAGTGGGGGGTATCTCCTCTATAGCCCCTTTCTCTAGGAGTGACACGATCTCCTGACTCGAGGCCTCCCCAGGACGTACTGTCGTAGGAAGAACTCCGCTGAAAAGAGGTGACCCTTTCCAAAATTGGATGGTGTAACCGTGTTGAACGGTGCGTAGTACCCATTGTGAGACGTTGGGCAGGCGTCTCCACGTGGCCCAATAATCTGCTAGGGGCTTTAGTCGTTCTACCTTTGAAATGTTCAACTGTTTTCACCAATTCCCCAATTGCACCAATTTTCCTGTATAGGGCCCGAAGCACCTGAGTGGCTGGAAATTCTATAACAGGAAGACGTCCAAATGTCCTGTTGGGCCGGCCCACTACCCCAAGAGTGGGAGCTTTGAAGGCCGTCATAAACGGGCCATGCTCGCATGACCCTTGGGCTTTCTCTCAAACTCTGAAGGCTGGAACACGCAGAGTATCTGAGGGGGTGCTCGTCGTAAGGACTTGACCTAAAACTGCCCGAGGCGCAGTATGTGGCGGGACCGTTAAGATCTGAGCCGGGAGGCCACAACGAGAGAGGCGAATACGCTTGTGCGGTTCGTCCACACTCTCTAAAGGAGGGCCTGGCCTCCGAAGACGAGCAAAGGAATCAGGAACTGCTATTAGGAGCCTGAGAACGAGAGTACACCCATAGAATGGAGTGTAGCCACGGCCTGTCCAGCGGCCATGTAAGATTTCCCGACTAAAGCTGACGTAATCCTACACTGATTGGACAGCAACAGGGTGCGTGACTTCCAAGCCTGAGCCGAGTTTGGCGCGAGATGTGCCGCGAGATTCTCTTCTACGGCCGGCATCGCCGCATAGCCGTGTTCTGCCATTTTAGAAACCGTGGCGAAATCAGCGGCAACGGGATTAGTAATACGCACCGAAAAAGGTTGTTTCCAAGACCTCGAAACCTCGTGGTGGAGGTCTTGGAAGAAAGGGAGAGACCTACGGGGCTGAGACGGAGTGTGGCTAGACAAAAATCGGTCATCCAGTTTCGACTGGGCCTGTTTTTTTGCCGGCTCACTATCCCACTCTAACACCAGCTTATCCACAGCGCGCGTTACAACGTCTAACAGTTCGCTGTAAGACGGGGGAGGTGCGTTTCTCCTGTCCGCTCGGAGGGAGAGAACTACACACTTCACCCAATAAATTCTCCGAATCAGAGGCCGCTGTGGACAGCACGTCTTCGTCATACGGAATACAACCGAAAGACATCGCATCACGAGCTTCCGGGGTAGGCCGCAAATCATCGTTGACAAAGACAACGGGATCCCCGTAGCACTCTTCAAGCGCTTGCACATGGCCTGGAGAGAGCGAGAGAAAAGGAGAAAACTCCATTGACTCACCCTCTATGAGCCTTGGCTCGCATGCGTCACCACAAGCGACTGTCTCGTGCGGCGCCTCGGCAACCGCAGAAACGGGCCTACTTTCTTTGAGGAGGCCAGTGTCTCCTCCTGCGATAAACCTGTCACACGGCTCGATGCATCTCCTGTAACTCATCGTGTCCGCTGAAGAGGAGTAAACTGCTCTTTTGAAGGAAAATAGCTAATAACACGACGAAAAACGCCTTCCTACGGGCGACAGATAATTCGCTTCCTGAAGGAAATGAAATCTGATTAAATAGCGCGCAGCACGCTGATATAGCTCACCTACGTGCACATCGGGGGCGGTGCTAAGCGCTATTTGGCCAATGAATTGGCGTGATGGTATAAGGGCTTCAGACATTCGTCACACCGAAGGTGTTCCCAAAGCTATGAGAGGGAACTTCTGGTGTCTGTCGCGGGTTACCCGGAACTGTATTTTTTAAGGTTTCTGCTAATATGACAGTTTACTTAACAGCAAAAACCAAAGATTTTAGAGCGCTCGCGCTATAATCCTTTTATTAGACTGACAGGACGGCTGATTTGGTGGTTGCCTAGCAACATAAAAAACGCAGTGCACTGCTCTTTTTTTAAAAGTCATTAAAAAAAAAGGCAGTGCGGTGTGCCTCGTGTTTTCAGACCTAAAAAACGCGTTCGGTGTGATCGGGGCATTATTCTGCTATTGTGACTGATCTAAGATGTATTACAAACCTCTCAAAATGTTTACGAGATGTCCTTTTCAGAAGGCTGAGCGTGACCAGATATCAATTATAGCAGATATAACCGGACCAACCACGAAGTCATTTTGACAGGTCAGTCTCCAACACTTCAGCATGAGATTTAATCTTTTATCTTCCTTTTAGGAACTTACTACGCTTGGCTCTTGAGAGCTGAGAGCTGATGTCATTAGCCACAGGACTGTGGGTCTGTCTACCGCTGAGAAGATTGTCTCATAAAATAAATCAACAAATAGGGCCGCAAAGCCCTCTTGACAAGGACAATAGGTAGGCCTATTAATAGAGCCAGAAACCACTGCCACGTTAATTGCTGCATTAATGCACTGCCTCAATGCTGGAAAGAATTAATATATTTAAAATATTTAAAAACAGAATTGATTTCTGCATTTAATGTGTTGCCTCTGCTCTTATACTTATGTCGTTGCTATTTTCATTGGCAAAATAGAGCACTGGTTTATGGGGAAAATAACATACAGATTGGATTGATTTTTATCACAATAGGGTGGTTTGTGTACACACAGTTGACACATAATTGCACTCAAAAACAACACAAAAGTGAATTTTGCGTAATAGGTCCCCTTTAAAATGAAACAGCATTCTTGCTCATGTGACATTGCTAAACTAACCTTTTAATTAACCTTTTGAGCCAGAAAGGTTACCAGAATTATGTTTTTACATTTCCGGTTTCTGGTGTTTCTAGTCAAATTAACGTATTCTCTGAGCTGATAACGTAACGTTAAACCTATGAAAATGGTACCGTAGTTTCACCACCTTACAGTGTCGCAATGGCCTTCTTTTTGCAGCGACTTCAATCAGCGTTTGGCTCTTTCATTTAGAAGGCGGGACTATTCTGCCATATTGCGCGTTGCAGTTTCTCCCATTCATAAGTATAGGAGTGAACAGTCTTTGTGTTTCTATAGTCTTTGCTTAAACCCACCTGACGTCGTAATTACGACTTGTCAACTTAACTCATAAAACGAACTTCTCAGGAGGGCTTGAATGCACCAGTAGAACAAGTACTGTTCCGGACACTGACATATTTGCTGGTGCTCAAAACAAGTACAGGAAAGTTTACTGCTGTTTCTGTGTCAGCCAACAACAGCATAGCTTAACTCTGTGCACATTTTTAAATTTAGTTATATTTAAAAAGTTTCAGTTTAAATAATTCAGTCAATAGGTTATATTAACATGGGACACGACAGCATCCAAACAGAAGTTGAAATCCATCATGGCGGCACTCAGTTCCTCAGGAAAAAGGTGGATATTAAGAGAATAAGGCAAGAACCCATGTGATGCCATTTTTGCCCCAAGACACCAGTAATTTGCAACTCTGCTTTTTCTTGAAAAGTAAAAATGAGGAGTGTTAATCAGTCTGGAAAACAGCGTGTGACACAGTTGAGTGTGAGGACACCTCAGGATTATTATTTTTTTTTTAAATGGAATTCACTTTAATGCTTACCTTCACCAAGCCCCCCCATCGAATATATGTGCAAGGTATGTCCTATCTGGATACTTTTTCAGTATGCTAAATCAAGCCATTCAAAGAGAGTAATATTTATGCATATTTTTTATGCTATAGACTTCCTATGGAAGTTCTGATATTTTAAAGTTTTTGTTTAGGCCTATTGATTTTGTTACTACAAAAATATTCCTTGTTTGTGTGAAACTGCGAATATGATGGAGAATATGTATAGGCAATAGTCTACATTATTGCAGAATGTATTGGTGTGCATGCAGCATAGACTGTTTAACTTATAAACAAGTAAATGTGAGTATGCGTCTGTAACTAGCTGCTGTAAATTCAGCTTTGCCATCACAGGGTGACATTACCTTTTAAAATACTAATTAAATTATAATATTTCACAACAATTATTGTTTTACTGTGTTCTGATCAAATACAATTAGGTCCATATATATTTTTATTATTTTAGCTGTTGACCGAAACACATTCAAGTTACAGTTAAATAAGGAATATGGGCTTTTTCAAGGGACCATAAGTAATTGGACAATTGACTCAAAAGCTGTTTCTGTTTCTGGAGTTGATTTTAAGTGTGCCATTTGCATTTGGAAGCTGTTGTTGTGAACCCGCATCATGCGGTCAAAGGAGCTCCCGATGCAAGTGAAACAGACAATTGTTAGGCTTCAAAATTAAAACAAATCCATCAGAGAGATAGCAGGAACATTAGGAGTGGCCAAATCAACAGTTTGGTACATTCTGAGAGAGAAAAAAGAACGCACTAGTGTGATGTGACAGAAGACAGAAGCAGCCGGAAGAATTCTGAAGTGTACAGGGAAATAGTGTCTGCCCAGATTCAGCCAAATGCAGCAAAGCTGATTGGACAGCGCTTCATACAAATGGACGATGACCCAAACCATACAGCAAAAGCAACCCAGGAGTTTTTGAAGGTAAAAAGTGGAATATTCTAAAATGGCCAAGTCGGTCTCCTGATTTCAACCTGATTGAGCATGCATTTCACTTCCTGAAGACAAAACTAAAGGCAGTTAGGCAGTAAAGGCCCAAAATTATGAAAATCGTGTCGGTGTCCAAATATATATGGACCTAATTGTAAATGTAGCTTTGAGCATAAGAATAAGAATTTAAAAATGTAAACGTCGTACAAAATCTTGCCAAACCCAAAGTGTAACGCTGCTTTTTCATTTCTATCATTATTTGCAATTATAGGGATAACCTTTATGACATTAACTAGCAGGAAATTGCAGAAGCTGTCTAGAACAATAACTGAAGAGCTATTTCACTATTCATTATCTTTAAATGATGTCAGCCGAAGAAGAAAATGGTTTGAGCCCTGTTGACCTGGAACATGTATAAAGGTTCAGGTTAATTTAATGAAGCTTTATGTTCTAGTGTTCAAGTGTGCGTGCAGCACATGGCCCCCTGAGAGTTAAAGCCCCAGAGCCTCTGATTGTGTTGATGCAGCCCATGGCCACATTACTGGAATGTTTCATCAAAGACGATTTATCTTGTAAGAAAGTGAATGTGAGCATAATTTTCGGTAAATCGAGTGAGACGCGGTTTGTAAATAGTGGTGCGCAATGCCTGTCAAAACAAGTATTAAATTACTTAACATAAGTCTCCAGAGCATATGACGTTAACCGAAGAAGAAAGTTGTTTGAACTCTGTTAACCAGGAACATGTATAAATAAAGTCAATGGACTACTTGCAAACTACTATTGGTTTTCCTACAAACCTGCAGCAAGCCAGTGGTTTCATCTTCTCTTAACAGTGTTTTTCAGTTGAGGAACATGTATTTTAAGTCTTCTTGCAGACACTCGTCTTAAAGGGTTAGTTCACCCAAAAATGACTCACCCTCGTGTTGTTCGAAACCCGTAAGACCTTCGTTCATCTTCGGAACACAATTTAAGATATTTTTGATGAAATCTGAGGGCTCTCTGACCCTCCCATAGACAGCAAGGTAACTACCACGTTCAAGGTCCAGAAAAGTACCAAGATGATCGACAAAGTAGTCCGTGTGACATCAGTGGTTCAACTGTAGTTACGAAGCTACGAGAATACTTTTTTGCGCAAAGAAAACAAATAACGACTTTATTTCACATTTTCTAATGACGTCATCACGCCGGATCTGGATCAGCGCCGCCACACGCTCATTGTACTGTCGTGAACGCGCGTCCACAAGTGACGCAGTAGAGGCGAAAATGTGGAATAAAGTCGTTATTTTTGTTTTCTTTGCGCAAAAAAGTATTCTCGTAGCTTCGTAACTTTACAGTTGAACCACTGATGTCACACGGACTACTTTGTCGATCATCTTGGTACTTTTCTGGACCTTGAACGTGGTAGTTACCTTGCCGTCTATGGGAGGGTCAGAGAGCCCTCAGATTTCATCAAAAATATCTTAAATTGTGTTCCGAAGATGAACGAAGGTCTTACGGGTTTCGAACAACACGAGGGTGAGTCATTAATGACAGAATTTTCATTTTTGGGTGAACTAACCCTTTAAGTGGCGTTTAGTTAACTGGGTGGATGCAGCACATTGACAGCATACCTAACTATCGAGACTTACTATTTGAAAACAGAAGTGCGTCACAAAGCTCAGTGCAAGTAGTCCATAGGGTTTATTTTAGAGATCACCATACAGTCTTCAAAGAGACCTTGAGTTTGACCAATTATAAATATCGATGCTTTACTGAAACAACAGCATTTAATATATCTGAGTGGCTGGTTTCAATGGTAGCATAAATGTGCTGCTAATGAGTTGATGCCCTCATCGCTGTTCATTAAGCCACTCGGCACCGGTGCTATGAATGGCAATTAATTTGCAAATAACAGCCATGTGACTCAAGGCTCAAGCTGAACATTTCCTTTATCATAAGTGTGGATGGTTTCAAAGACAGAGTCATAATTGTGATGCTTACCAAAATGCTATTGAGCCCACATAAAGTATGCTGACCCAAAAGTAAAACGCAGAAGTACAAATTCCAACATTTAATTGAAGCGTGTAAAAACATGCTCTTCGTTAAAATGGAATAGCCTGACACGCTCTGAACATCCGTAACAGCTCAAGCACAAGCTTTTCAACCCAGAATGAGAAATAAAAATCACTGTTCAAGGTAAAAGAAGAGACAGAATAGTTAAATGTAGCATAAAAACAAAAACAGAACTGCTGTATGCTTAAATGAATAGTTTGTAGCATTATTACAAATTCTGTGATACTTTACTTAATGTCATGCCATTTCAAACCTGTATGAGTTTCTTTAGCCGATATACAGGAAAATATATAAAGTGTGTTTGAATCATTTTGTGTTCTACAGAAGAAACCGAGTCAAATGGGTTTGGAGTGACATGAGGGTCAGTAAATGACACCGAACTATCCCTTTAAATGCATCACTTGCAAACGACAGACCAAAAGATGTTTTAAATAAAAAATCATAAAGCACCTCATGAATTTTTACTCATGAATACTGATCTGTTGTTAGCATAGCTGTTTAGAAAGCATCTATATATATACAGTACAAAACAAAAGCCTGCATCGTTCTGCAAACGTTCAGTCAGATCCTTCTGGACTATCTAATGGGTTGTACATGTAGCTATTTCCAGTTTATAAGTGAAATATGGTCCGTGGTTAACTTAACTTGAAGAAACTTTCCTATGTTATAATCCTATGTTCAACAAGCACATAAACTTGTAGTCGATATGTGTGCACTGTATTTTGGAGAATGTGAAAGTCTCTTTAAATGTTAACATAGACTTTATTTTACTCAAATCCAAAACCACTTTTCTGAACTCCCACTGGAAATTCCCTGGGGAATTTATGGACGTGCTAATTCTCTTCTGGGTTTTAGGACTACAGACCGAATGAACTATTTGATCAGTTTTGTCATTGTTTCATTCCGTTCTTGCAGTCACTTTAATGTTTTATCCTGCAGATGTTTTCCTGACATATTCAAAAAGCATCAAAGCTGAACCTGATCTCTCAAGTACTAAAGGATCTATAATACTGATGCTTCTCATTTAAACCTTTGTAATACATCTGCAAAGATACGTTAAGATGCTAATAATGATACAATGTGAATAATTTACAGAATTATTTTTTATGAACAATGAAGCCATTAGGCATATTAAAATATGGCTACTTTTTTAGCATAGAATAACTGTAAACCGACCGCTGAATTGTTGAATATTAAAGCACATTAGTCTTCAATTATTTAATGGTCCAACGTCAGTTTCCACCCTCAAAAAAGGCCTAAATTAAAAATCTGTTTATTTAAAATGTATATAAAATAGCATGGCGTTACACTGTTTTAAAATAATGGCATAGTTTATTATTTGCATCTTTTTGATTTTATTTAAACAATCCTAATTCAGAATGCATTTATTAAATTTGTTTAGAATCGGCATAAAACAATTCAGTTCATTCACTTAAGAATGGTTGAAATACAGCTAGCTGTGCAACAAGCAATATTCGAATAATTAAAATGTGTGAGATTGATTTATTGATGATAAATATATAAACCTGGCTATTGTGTAAACTCATTCAGTTTATTAGTACTATTGCAAAAATCCTACCTGTTTTTGAGTGACTGACGAATATGCAACGCATTAAGTTTATTTGTTTGTTCATGTGAACTGTGTAATCCAAATGGATGGAAATTTTCTATGCAAATCAAATAAATTTTTCATTTTAAAAACTCCAAATGCTTATAATTTATTATCTCTTTGATTTTTTTCATCTGACTCTCTTTGACATTCTGTTCATTTGAAACCTCAAAACAATTAATAAAGAACAAGGCAAGGTGATATTGAAAGTCAACAAACCTCGAGCTACTTCATAGATGTGCAGTTTTAGAAAATTAACGCCTTAGAATGTTTGTCAACCTAATCAGAATCCAGTATGCAATAATACAGTCACTGCCACGTTAAATCCCATTTGCAACCATTGTCATTTATAACAATCACGTTGCTCCTTTGTAATGCCTGAAAAGTGTAGCACTTAATTTTTGTACCGGCGTAACCAGCAGTTTTTCTTGTGCAAATCACTTGGATAGATCTACTCAGTCCTGGTAGCACTGTGGTTCATCAGGGCCTGGGCGAGGCGGTGGACGAGAAGGGGGCGGGGCTCGTCCGGGCGGAGCTGCCTGAGGGGGCGGAGGCAAGGTGCTGGTTGATGAGGGCGGCAGGAAGCTTGTTGCTCGCGGCGGTGTGGGTGGAGAAGGAGGCAGAGTCACATTGATGTTCAGACAGGTAGCAGGAAGAGCTCTGGTTGGAGGTGGTGTGTAAGGGGGAGGGGTTATGGATGTTGGGGGCGGGGTTGACGGCAGAGGGGGCAGGGTGGAGGTTGGAGAGTGGGCGGAGCAGCACGGGGTGGGCGGCAGGGTGCCCTGCGGGACAGGAGGGCATCTGCTGTGGGGGAGGCTGTAGATGTGGCTCGACGGGTTGTTGTAAAGCGGGTATCGAGGGGGCGGGCAGGATTTCACACGGGTAAATTTCATGCAGCGACCCTGTAGAGTCAAACATTTACATTTCATTTGTAAAAGCTCTTATATGAATACATTTTGTATAAGAAATGAAACAAGAAAACACATTTTTTTTGTCAGGACAAAGAATTAAGCCATGTTTTCTGGATGTGCCAAGTTTTTGAATAACTTAAAAGGTGTTGATGTGTAAATGTGACGTCATACACCGTTGTTGAAAAGTGTGAGGTCAGTACGATTTTTTTTTCTGAAATTAACATTTTTACTCCGCAAGGATGCATTAAATTGATTAAGTGACAGTAAAAAGGCATTTAACATTTTTTAAAAAGTGTGCTATTTCAAACTTTCTATTTTTATCACACAATCCTAAACAAAAAAGTTTTACAGTTACCACGTTAAACATTGATAACAAGAAATATTTCTAAATCAGCGTATTAAAATTATTTCTGAATCATCATGTGACACTGAAGACTGGAGTAATGATGCTCAAAAATTCAGCTTTGCCATCACAAGACTAAAGTACATTTTAAAATGTAAAAAAAAACGTTATTTTAAATTGTAATATTTCACAATATTACTGTTTTACTGTTTTTTGATCAAATTAATGCAGTGAGCATAAGATACGTCTTTCATAAATATAAAAAAATTACCACAAAATTTTGAATGGTAGTGCATATTAATAGCACTTCATTTTCTGATGATTCCAAGGCATGGTTTTTAGGAAAATTATTAAGTACATATATTTAAATAGTATGTCAAACTCTTGACTTCACAAGATCAAGGAAAATCTGATTTCTTATGACAACTCTAATTGTTTCTACTTAAATCGGACTTATTCCACAGTATGGCTAGTTTGAATGATAAAAAAGGCATTCGTGAGATGAATCGAGTACAGTTTACTGTTTTGTGTTATATAGCTCAGTGCAGTTTAATATAGCTTTAAAGAGTCAACAGAAGCTCTTGTTTGCCTGTGAAGATCCAAAGCAGTCCCATTGCTTTAATTTTAAAGGCCATCTGATTTCCGTCCAACTTTCTTGTTCTATTTAACAGCAGATCAGACACCCCAAAACTCCCCTCTGTGCATTCTTCTGAGGGAAAGGGGAGGGTGCTTAATATTTTAAGCAGACTATGGTGCATTCCTTTTAGGCAGGAGCAATATTAGCAGACTGGTCCTATTGGTCTGAAGCTGAGCCAGCGTCCTGAGTACCTTCAGTCTGCCTCTGTTTCTGACTGCACTTATTTCTAACAGCTGGCCTCCTTTCATCCTCAATATACATCACAATGTTTTCAAGTGTTCCTCACAATCTGCCTGCAACATTTTAAGGAGAACCGATTCTGAAATAACCCAGAGGACTGCTTTATTCAGCATTACCTTCTACTACCTTGTGTGGAAAGTTTTTAGCCCTATTTAATGTGTTGTTATAACTTGAAAATATTGTCATAGAGTTAAGCAATAAGCACAGAGTTTATATGGCGAATATCTATGCTATAAGTTTGATATGAAGTTAATTTAATAAATTATACGCTACATGTCAAACAACTGGAATAAGGATTTTTTTAAGAAGTCTCTTATGCTCAGCAAGGCTTTTGAAATAAATTAAAATACCTTTTCTGAAATATATTTTAAAATGTCATTTATTCCTGTGATGGAACTTTCAGCCGAATTTTCAGTCTAATATGCTGATTTGGTGCTCAATTAATATGAATGTTGTTTTTTTTGTTGTTTTTGGTGCTTACTCCAAACTTCTTAGTGTACCATGGTCTCCACAAAAACATTAAGCAGCAACTGTTTTTAATATTGATAATACGAAATCTTTCTTGAGCATTAAATCAAAGCATTTTAGAATGATTTCTGAAGGATTATGTGACACTGAAGACTGGAGTAATGATGTTGCAAATTCAGTTTGCATCACAGGAATAAATTACATTTGAAATTATATTGAAATAGAAAAGAGTTGTTTTAAATAGTGATAATATATCACAATTACAGTTTTAATTGTATTTTTAATCAAATAAATGCAAGCTTGGTGATCATAAGAGATTAAAAATGTTTATTGTTCCATACCTTTGACCTGTTATGTGCATACGCCACAAGTTTAGCGCATCTGTGTTACGTATGGCACTATTCATTACCTTCTCTCCCGGCTGAGGTCTCATCACAGATACGAGGTCATATCCTCTCCTAAGCCACACCCACAGGGCATCCAGTTTCCCCTGAAAGATCCAAACACAACAGCGGTTCCAAGAGATCAACACTTGAAAGCATGCTGGTGAGAAATTCAAGCTGCAAAACACACTTCATCAGCAATGCAAAGATGATTTTCAGGGTAATCTGTAATTGACTACAGAGAGCGGTACAGAGAGACTTATAGAGGGCTTATCTGTTGAATTTTATTTTAGGCACATTGTTAACAGAAGTTCCACTAATTTTCCAATTTCCTGTCAGGATCAAAGAAAAATAATAAGCTGGTAGAACAGTAGCAGTTGGAATTTAGTGACCCAGACATCTAATTGACTGACTCTGTGTATTTTCAATTCAGTGAATATTCAAATTTCTCCTTATTTGGGTGTAAAATCACTTTACTGAGTAAATTATTTGCAGAATCTGGGCCAAATACACACTGAAGCTTCTCTTCATTTCTCTCAACCTATATGTGTTTAATTTCTCCCTCTCAGAGTGAGCAGTCACCCAACATAATCCAGAGGAAAGAAGGTGGAAGAGAGAGAGAAAAGGAGTTTGTTTTGTTGGGAAATGTACCAGCTCTGCAAAGCTCATCTCCCTTGGGTCAGCTCAGTTCAGTGTCTGGTTTAAATTAACCCTCCCCTTCCATCTGACAGAGACATTATGAAACAATGCAAGAACCGCTTCCCGGACTGGCTGAGGCCACCACAGCACACGCCGCTTCTTCTGAGCTCCTTCCAGTCTTCTGATGAATGACCAAGTCGTTCATTGTCCACCAGATGACCATACCGTAAGCATGACACTGCACTGGGTCATCCGTAGCTGTTGTGTTGTGTTTTTGCAAGGACGCACTGGGAAATGAATATTTTCTGGCTTACTTTGTATTAATTCAACACCTTTTACGATGCCATCCTTGGCCAACGTAGACCAGCATGAATTTTCAATCTGGTTCGGGCTGGTTTGCTTCTGGTCAATGCCATGCTGTTCACCAGCAAAACTTGATAAATTAAGAATAAAAAAAATCACTTTATTAGACTTTATTTTAAAAGATAAAAACTGAAGAAAATAAAAAAAAGTCTGATGGGGACACCATCTTACCATCTAGAGTGTGTAACAATAAAGCAATCGGTATGGATCGATGCATCGATCAAATGACTAACGATATGATTTCTCAACACAACGCAACAAAAAAATATATATCTATAAGATATATTAAGACTTGTTTGTTATAAAAGAGATGAAATTGCCACAGAGCTGTCATTTAAATTGATTTGATTATTTTGACATTATTTATTTTGATCTATTTCTCTATATCATTGTGTATTTTTGCAACACCTGGAGTACCTATTTTGTTGTGTATATCCTACACTGAAAAAAAATGAATGTAGGATTTTCTATGAAACAATTTTCACTCAAAAAATTGCTCATAAATTTCACAAGTAATTACAAAGAAATGGCAAGTAAGGCATTGAACTAAAATATAGAAAGTATTAAGTAGTATATTCGTATAAAATGTAGTCCAATAATCTTTATTTAAAACTTTGAAAAACTGAGTATATTAACATTGACAAAACAAACTATATTACTGCACAAGCCATTATTTATTGTTCTATATTATTTAAAAACCTAAAGTGTATTTTTGTTGTGGATGTCCCAATTGGGATAAAGAATTTGCTATATTCAGATTCAAGTTCAATTAAATGTTCATGTTAAATTTTGGTTGCATTTTTTTTTGTTGTTAAAAATGTAACTAGTTGTGTAAAATAGACACACAATATTGTAACATGAATATATCAATTGCATGCACCTGAATCTAATCAAATCGTAATGGTTTTGCAGCATATCTTGAGGTACTAGCAAATAATGTATTGTTTTTTTTTTTAGGATTTATTTATGGGCTTTTTTATGCCTTTATTTGGAAAGGACAGTGTAGAGTAGACAGGAAAGCATTGGGTGAGGAGAGAGGGGAGCGGGATCGGCAAAGGACCACAAGCAGGGATTCGAACTCGGGTCGCCGTGAGCGCAGTTGCGCTGTATGTCGGGGCAATAACCGCGAGGCTATTGGTGCCGACAACGTATTGCTTTTAAGACAAATTTGAACTTTTAAGACATTTAGAATATCTAAATGTTATGCTTTAGTTTTTTTTTTATATTGTCAACAAAACCTGTGGTTGCTCTTGTAGTCCCCCTGAAAGTACACTGATCTACCTTGATTGGCGAGTACCACTTCTGAGGAGAGATGGGTTTCCGCATGCCATTGTTTAGGGTCCCACTGGTCGGAAACTCAAACTCTTGCTCTGGCATCTTCACCCGAGCATTCTTTGCCTTCTCCAGTTTGGCTCCTTCTTCAGTGGATCCCTTGTCTCCCCAGCGCACCTGGACACACACATACACATTCATATCATTGCAGTGGACCGGAGCAAATGGAAGCTGTTGTTTTCTTTCCAGACACCCTTGCCTTACTTCCATTCTTTTGATACCGCCAACTCCTCTCCCACCATAATACGAGGCGTCCACTGTCGGCCATTTCTTCTTTGGGTAGGCTTCATCCTCTTCATCCTTCAGAGAAACACAGACATATTAAGTTAACATGAATTATTCAATGACTTGATTTTATCAATCCAGAATTGATTGGATTGTAATTCCATGTCAAATTCTGTTGGTTTTAAATTGTCACTGGAAAAACATTATGATGAACAATATAACAAAATATTGCTTACAACAAAGTTTCAGTAGAGGATGGAAAAAGATGCTGTGGCTCATGCTAGCCAGCCAAACTGACGCTGTAATTATTAGGCATTAAAAAGATGATTTGAAGTGTTTGGAGCAGCTGATTACAAATGAATGCGTCCTTTGTTTAATTCAATTATGCTCAAGGGCACACAAGAACAAAGTCATTATTTATTCTCATGAAAACAATCTAACGATAATCTTTCCCAAGCACGGACAGGAAATGATGTCAGCCTATACCTTCCAGTGATTTATCTGGATTTCATAGCTCATAAGAAAGACAGAATTGGGTTTCCATATGTTCCCACATGGTCTGACTGCAACATGTTTAATGAGCCTAGGAGAAAGAACTGAAATTTTAGCATGAGCTTGACTTTTATTTTATTTTTATTTTGAGTGCTATCCTAGATGTCAGCTGCAGAAAGCTTTTGCAGTCTTTTGATACTTGCTAATGATCCACCACTTATCTCAAACCCTGTCTTCAGGGTTTAGAACAATGTAACATTTATCAAAATAATACATTAACTCATTTTAAATGCAGTCCATGTGCGAACTGTAATGACCTTAACTCTACTGACAAGAGAAGCATCTTGCAAAAGGATAATGAAAAACAAACTGATTTATTTGAATATTACATTTAAAACAATTTTTCCATTTAATTATTTATTGT
Organism: Sinocyclocheilus anshuiensis; assembly: GCF_001515605.1. Taxonomy (NCBI): domain Eukaryota; kingdom Metazoa; phylum Chordata; class Actinopteri; order Cypriniformes; family Cyprinidae; genus Sinocyclocheilus; species Sinocyclocheilus anshuiensis. The sequence goes on along the minus strand of NW_015536501.1, from coordinate 505,689 downwards.
TACATCTAAAAACATTTTTAAGCATGATTTAAGTTTATGATCGGTAAGATTGTTTTAAATGGTTTTGAAAGAAGTAGTCTTACACTCTAAAAAATGCTGGGTTAAATACAACCCAGTGCTGGGTAAAATAGGGACACAACCCAATTGCTGGGTTTGTCCCTATTTTACCCAGCACTGGGTTGTATTTAACCCAGCATTGTTTAGAGTGTATGCTCATCAAGGCTGCATTTATTTGATCAAAAATTCAGTAAAAACAGTAATACTGTGAAATATAATTTTATAGTTTTTTATTTGAATATATTTTTTTATTAAATTTGTAACTGAACTTTCAGCATCATTACTCCAGTTTTCAGTGTAGCATGAGCCTTCAGAAATCATTTTAATATCCTGATTTGCTGCTCAAGAAACATTTCTTATTATTTGCACATTTGAAAAGGGCTTGTTGCTTAATATTGTTGTGGAATATGGAATATTTTAAACCATCATGACCCATCCCCAGTACAGTACAGTTGATCTTTCTGAAGTAAAAGTTCAGATATCAAATTTGGAGCGATGAGCCCTGAGTGCAGAAATCAGGGATCGGTTTGTACTTCCACTGCAGACTGCTACCTCAGACACTGCAAGAACTGCTTTAAGCTTATGGAATTTCCTGTTTTGAAGGAGCAATCGGAGACTTGGAAAGAGGAAGAGCTGCAACGTGTCCAGGTTGAAATGTGCTATGGACAATTAAATTGTTCTAAAAAATTCATAACGTTGGTGAGGTAGTACAAAAATTCCTCAACAGTGGAACTGCTCAGGGGCGTAGCCATCATTTCAGAAGTGAGGGGGACAGAAATTTATTCACACCGGCTCTTGAAAACCTCTATGCGAACACACTTGCCCGAAAAAGTGCGGGGGACAAATTTACGCGATATTAAACGTGGGGGGGGACGCGTCCCCCGCGTAATCTACGCCCCTGGAACTGCTCTTTGTCTTTTCTTTTCGTCCCCTGGTTTTTACATTGATCTTAGTCCAAAAAAAGTGTGAAAATCATTAGAATTAATCAAAATCCTGAAATTCGAGAACTTGAAGCAGCACTATGTAACTTTTTCTGTGTTCAAAATTTGCAAAATGTATATAATGAGCGAGTACACCATGAATTCATCTTCCTAAACAAGTTTTGGTCTTATTCCGAATCACTACGGTACACTTATAATAAGTACTTATTTTTCTTCCAAAAGCACCTAGCAACAAATTTAGCTGTTTAAAACTTTTAGCGACTTTTGATAAGTGACTCATATGATAAAAAGGCACACATTTACCATTTAAATTATACAAAAAGAGGAAAGATGCCTAGCAGTACACACATCACGTGAATTAAGTTAGTTGCTATTTACAATTGTTTAATAATAATAAATAATTTAGTAATTTAATAATTGTTCATATATGATACACTTTGTTAGTAGCTTGTACTTGTGATTGTTGATCAGTTAGTACACTGTCAGAAAAATATTTTGAAAAGGTATTATCTTCCAAGACATTATCTGTTATCCATTATCTGCTGTAACCCGAAAACACAAAATACAATGCGTAATTTAAAATGTAGGTAAAAAAACGTGTGAATAATAATTATGGAAAATTCCTTCATATTAATAGATTTTGCCCTATTTTTACATACTTTTCTTAGAGTGTAGCATACAAACTACTAATACACTGCTTAAATCTATAATCGTTCAGAATGAGTAGTTTTACTAGTTTACTAGCTAATAAAAATAAACTTAAATTGTAATTGTTAAAAAATGTGAAAGTGTTAAATAATTCAATGTTGTATTTAAAATTAGTTATTTATATTTTAATATTATATTATGCATTTATATTATTTTATAAACACATCTAAATTAACATATTTAGATTTTTTTTTTTTTTGCTGAGATTTGATGCAGTGACAATTTTGCATCGTGATTACGCAATGACGTCACCGCGCAATGACATCGCGTCATTTAGCAACTTTTAGCAACAAATCAATCTTCCTTTAGCAACTTCCCCTGAAAATTAGTTGGCAACACTGCTCACTCTGTCCTCTGTCATTATCAGTTTGGCATCCGTGGGCACATCTGTGAAAACTTTGCTGAGCAAATGTTTGGAACAAATATCAGTAGGCGTCCCTTCACAAGAAAAAGCCTCTGAAATAAACTTGAAGCTAAAAGGTTCCACGATGAGAACAAAACACACTGTTGATCCTACCAAGACACCAAGGCGTAGCATTGAAAATACAAATTAAATTAAAAATTTTATTTGCAAGAAATCAACCCTTCCACTTTACTTCTCAAACCTTATTTAAGTAATTACAAATGTGATTTGAGAGCTAAGGCATAAGGGAAGATTTTCAGATAGGTCTGTTTCACAAAGTTACTAAATGGCTTCAGATTACTTCAAATGTGTACAAGTCACATAGACTACTTAATATTTTTGTGGTGCTCCTATCAGCTCCTGCTATCCATTTTGCATGTGTACAGTAGATATAACAGCTTGGACATTTTGCTAACTACCTCTTTCTGTTTTCCACAGAATCAAGAAAATTACAGGATTTTGTAACGACATGAAGGTGAGTAAATGATGACACAATTTTCATATTTCCTCTAAAATTACTAGATTACCTAACGTTCATGTCTGAAGATGCATATAAAATCTGATTCTTTTTGTGATGTGATCTCGAAGTGGTTCAGGATTCAGGAAACAAACAAATCACCTTGGTCACACTTAATTTTAAGGTCCAATTTTCGCTATTAACAAACCATTAACTAAGACTTGCCTCAATAAACTTCTAATTTGCTGCTTATTAATAGTTAGTGAGGTAGGTGTTAAGTTTAGGTATTGGATAGGATTAGGGATGTAGAATATGGTCATGCAGAATATGTGCTTTATAAGTACCTACAAACAGCCAGTATGTTAATAATAGGCATGCTAATAAGCAACTAGTTAATAGTAAGAATTGGTCCCTATAAGTGTTGCCATCATCTCTTACCGAACTGTCGTCCATGACTGGTGGCGGTGGCTCATGGACAATCTGTTGACATTAGAATGAAAATAAATTCTTAACTTTAAACTTTTATATACACTGAATTATATAAGTATATTTAATGCATCAATTATGCCTAGTAATGCACCGTATAATGAGTTGTATGATCTCATGAATAATTATAACCTCAGCTTTAATATATCACAATTGAATAATTATCTATTCATTATTACACCTTTAGAAACTATAATGCATTAAAACGTATGACAAACAACCAATCTACATTTTACGTTTGGTTACAATTATTTGTGAAAAGAAGTATATAATGAGCAGCTTTAAAATCCAATATTCATAAAGGCTTCAAGTAAAGTGTTATCAAAATCGTTGTTACAGCCCTTTGTCACAGTTATCATTTGTGAAGGAATGAAAATAAGATTCGAATGCAAAATATTATTTTAAATAAATGATTCCCTTTAATTCCATCTTACTTACTAGCAAGACTTTTTCCATGGCTCAGAATTTCACATTCATTTGCACTTCAGAAAAGACATCACTGGGCTCAAAAACTGCTTGAAAACCACTTCTCTGCACCGTAATAACTGGTTTTTGGGCTCCAGTTGGGGTAACTTTTGAAAAAGAAAGCTGAGATGAGGGGCTTCAGTGCAAAACTTACCACTGTGCAACAGAGGGGCCAAAACCACCAGAGTGTCGCCATAGTGATCAGCAGCAGCAGTATCAGCAGCGCTATGGCCAAGAACGTTCCGTCGGTCTGATGGACAAAGCAGAGAAACAGATCCGGGGGAGGTTTATGGTCCAAAGGAAATAAACGTTGAATAATCTTCCTCATGCCACACTCAAACCCTTCTGGATGGGGTTCCACTTAAAAATGTGGGGTGTAATATAGTTGAGGGAGAGAATTTTAATAGGAATTGCTGCAAGGAGCTTTTTAAAACACTACCTTGATCTCGGTGTGACTACCCCAGGAACCCCTTAATAAGGCATCTTATATTGAGTGTATTTTCTTTATCTCGTCTGAAATCAAATATAGTATCTCTCGAAAGCTGTGAATAATGTTTCAAAGTCACATTTCAGCCCAAAATCAAAGGAAAGAAATATGAGTCTATATATTTATTGAACTGAAAATGAAGCCTATTTTTTGTTGCATTGACATCATTTTTATAATTGTTCATAATAGTAATTTATTATTACTGTAATGCAAAAAATAAGTAGTAATAATATTTAAATTGTAAATGAACATCTTTATGATCATTTAAAAAATCACTGCATTATAGAATATGAAAATCACCTTAAAATATAAAAAGTCCAGATGCATGCAAAAATCTTGCATGTTACAATTAAAAAACAAAAATATGTCCACACACACAGTTGCAAGAAAAAGTAATTGAACTATTTTCATTTTCCTGGTTTTCTGCTTAAATTGCTTCCCGTAGCCGTGTATTAGACCTGCACAATGTCCAGGAGTCATTTTGGACCATTCTTCCTTACAGAACTGCTTCAGCTCACCCATATTCTTAGGACGTCTGGTGTGAATGGCTCTCTTGAGGTCATTCCACAGCATATCTATTGGGTTGAAGTCTGGGCTTGACTGGGCCTCTCCAAAAGGTGGATTTTATGTCTCCGAAGCCATTCTGTAGTAGATTTACTTCGATCTTTAGGGTCATTATCCTGCTGCACCACCCAGCTTCTTCTGAGCTTCAACTTGCAGACAGCTACCTTGAGATTATCCTGTAGGATATCCTGATGAACTTGGGAATTCATTTTCCCCTCCACAGTGGCACTTCACTTCTTTCCAGGTCAAGAAGCAGCAAAGCAGCCCCAAATCATGATGCTCCCTCCACCATACTTCACTGTTGGGATGATGTTTTCATCTTGGTACACTGTTTTCTTTTTACTCCATACATAGCGCTGCATGCTTTTCCCAAACAATTCTATTTGTCCACAAGACATTTTCCCAGTAGTGTTGTGGAGTGTCAAGGTGGTCTTTGGCAAACTTTAGGCGTGCTGCAATGTTTTGTTTAGAGAGCAGTGGCTTCTTTCTTTGTGTCCTTCCATGGTTACCATGCCTGTTCAGTGTTTTATGTATGGTTGACTCATGAACAGAGATGTTAACCAGCTTCAATGAATCCTTCAAGTCTTTAGTTGTTACTCTATGGTTCTTTTTCACTTCATTGAGCATTCTGCATTGTGCCTTTGGAGAGATGTTGGCTGGGCACTTACTTCAATGGAGAGTAGCCACAGAACCATATCATCTGCATTTATAGTCAATTTGTCTAACTGTGGACTGATGAATATCTAAAGTCTTTGAGACTAATCTGTAACCCTTTGCAGCTACATGCACATCAACAACTCTTGATCGTAGATCTTCGGAAATGTCTTTTTTGCATTCTTTTTGGCATGGCTCACATCAGCTAATGCTGCTTGTGAATAGCACACTGACCACGCTGTTTGGGTGTTTATATCAGTCAGTTTAGCCCCAAACAACACCTTTATTCTTGTTTCATTGATTGAACTCCTGGTTTGCTAACACCTGACTCCAATTGGCATTTAGTGACACCAGAAGCCTAGTGTTTCATTTACTTTTTCCACCATTACTTTGTATGTTTAATGACTGTGCTCAATAAAGACATGAACGATGATGATTGTTTGAGTTTTATTAGCTTAGAAATATTGTTTGTTTGTGACTTTGTCGGAAAACATTTCATGATAGTAATTACAGCAGGGTTACTCAAATCTTGCCATGGAGGGCCAATGCGCTTCAGCTCCAACCCTGACCAAACTCGCCTACCTGTGATTTTCGAATGATCCTGAAGACATTGATTAACATGCTCAGGTGTGTTTGATTGTGAAAATCACCTTAAAATATAAAAAGTCCAGATGCATGCAAAAATCTTGCATGTTACAATTAAAAAACAAAAATATGTCCACACACACAGTTGCAAGAAAAAGTAATTGAACTATTTTCATTTTCCTGGTTTTCTGCTTAAATTGCTTCCCGTAGCCGTGTATTAGACCTGCACAATGTCCAGGAGTCATTTTGGACCATTCTTCCTTACAGAACTGCTTCAGCTCACCCATATTCTTAGGACGTCTGGTGTGAATGGCTCTCTTGAGGTCATTCCACAGCATATCTATTGGGTTGAAGTCTGGGCTTGACTGGGCCTCTCCAAAAGGTGGATTTTATGTCTCCGAAGCCATTCTGTAGTAGATTTACTTCGATCTTTAGGGTCATTATCCTGCTGCACCACCCAGCTTCTTCTGAGCTTCAACTTGCAGTACTGGCAGTGGCTCTGCCCAGTGTAACAGTGGGAGTGGGCTTGGCACTGCTGCCCTGCAGGGTTACTGTACTCACACAGCTGACAGTGGTGATGGTCACAGAACTGGAGATAAAACTCAGGCCGTTGTTCATACTGACATGAAGGGAGGCAGTCCTATGAACGAAAAAGAGACAGACAAATCTGGCTGACTTGGTTTTATTTCAAACTGTTCACATTTTTTTTTTATTAATTTAGAAAATAAATACAAAAAAGTATGTATTCCAGTTGTGCTTAAATTACATATAAAGTATACTACCATTCATTAGCTTGTGGTCGCTAAGTAAATAAGTCTCTTAGGTTCACCAAGGCTATATTTATTTGATCAAAACCCAGTACAGTATAATACAGTAGAAGCAATAATACTGTGAAATTACAAATTAAAATAACTGTTTTTTTTTTATTATGTTACAGGAAAGTTACATATATAGTCTTGTTAAAAAAATAATTTCATGGCATAACCAAATCTTTTTTTTTTCCTGTAGATTTTTTTTACATTCTTTAATTCAAAATGATGAGCATTTACAACAGTTATGATAATTACTTAACTATTATGAAGCATTTACAATTCGTTTAAATTGAAAGTGCTAAAATGCATGGGAGAAGAGTTACTTTCATAGAGACTACTTTGGGCGTCTTTCTGTCCTATATTTTAATTTGGTTCTTGGCTTGTGTGCTTCTATTTCCATTCTAGCTTTATTTGCTTCAGCTGAAGAGAAAGTTTCCAGCAAGTCTTACGTTCCCTCCTCCTTCAGTACCGGTGCTGGGCAGAGCAGGTACGTGTCTTCGACAACCAGAGGCCTCTTCACTGGAGAATAACAACACACAGAAAAAGAAGCAGTTTGATAAATGTCCTCAGGGTTGATATCAGTAATTCGGTTTCATTTTACGAATTGTTTGTAAATAATTTAACAGCAGCTTAACCTATAAGCCAGTCTGAATCACCGTTACACATTTTCATTTCACCATGCACTATTTAAAAGTTTGGAGTCAATAAGATTTCTTTTTTTAAAGAAAGTATTACTTTTATTCAGCAAGGGCAAAATAAATTGATCAAAAGTTGAAGTAAAGACATCTATAATGTTACAATTTTTATTTTCCAAATAAATGCTATTCTTTTGAGCTTTCATTTCATCAAAGAATCTTGAATGTATCATAGTTTCCACAAAAATATCCATCACAACTGTTTTCAGCACTGATAATAAGAAATGTTTCTTGAGCAGGAAATCAGAATATTAAAATAATTTCTGAATAATCATGTGACACTGAAGACTGGAGTAATAATGCTGAAATTCCTTGCCATCACAGGAATAAATTACATTTGAAAATATAGTAATATAGACCAGGGCTGAGCCTGGTCAGTACCTGGATGGGAGACCTCCTGGGAAAACTAGGTTGCTGCTGGAAGAGGTGTTAGTGAGGCCAGCAGGGGGTGCTCACCCTGTGGTCTGTGTGGGTCCTAACGCCCCAGTGTAGTGACGGGGACACTATACCGTCAACAAGCACCGTCTTTCGGATGAGACGTTAAACCGAGGTCTTGACTCTCTGTGGTCATTAAAAAAATCCCAGGAAGTCTTTTGAAAAGAGTAGAGGTGTGACCTCGGTATCCTGGCCAAATTTGCCCATTGGCCTCTGATCATCATGGCCTCCTAACAATCCCAATATCTGCTAATTGGCTTCATCACTCTGTCTCCTCTCCACCAGTAAGCTGGTGTGTTGTGGGCGTTCTGGCGCACTATGGCTGCCGTCGCATCATCCAGGTGGATGCTGCACGCTGGTGGTGGTATCCCCTGTATCCCCTGACAATGTAAAGCGCTTTGAGTGCCTAGAAAAGCGCTATATAAATGTAATTAATTATTATTATTATTATTAATAGTCATTTTTTTTACTGTATAATTCAATCAAATTAATGATGGTGAGCATGAGACTACTTTCAAAAACAGAAAAAAATCTTACCAAACCCAAACTTATGAACAGCAGTGTAGTTTTCACCAAAACAAATTTTTTTCTCCAAAAACATTTATTGCTGTCTGTAATAAACTAATTAATAATAAACTAGATTTTCATATTTTTTGGAGAATAATGGTGAGTATTTGTTGTTAAAGGAATAGAGTAAATAAAACTTTACTCACCCTTAGGTCATCCAAGATGTAGATTAGGTTGTTTTTCATCAGATTTGGAGAAATTTAGCATAACATCACTTGCTCACCAATGGGTCCTCTGCAGTGAATGGGTGCCGTCAGAATGAGAGTCCAAACAGCTGATAAAAACGTCACAATAATCCACAAGTACAGTAATCCACACCACTTCAGTCCATTAATTAACATCTTGTAAAATGAAAATCTCTTTGTAAGAAACAAATTAATCATTAAGACTTTTTAACTTAAAACCTTAAAATCCACTAACATATTTGTTTAGAACTGTTTTGGACTGTTTCACTTGTAAAATGATGCTTGATCTCTTTCTCTCCTGATTCTTTTTCACTGGAGAAAGCAATATTATTGATTGAGGACTCACTTAAATTAAAGTTAAAAATGGCTTTGATGATTGATTTGTTTCTTACAAAGTTTTTCACTTCACAAGACATTAATTGATGGACTGGTGTCATGTGCATTACTTGTGGATTATTGTGATGTTTTCATCAGACTGTCATTCTGACTTCACCCACTGCAGAGGATCCATCATATTTCTCCAACTGTGTTCAGATGAAGAAACAAATGAATTTACACCTTGTAAGGCCTTAAGAGTGAGCAAATATTCACAAATGTACATTTTTGGGTGAAATATTCCTTTGATGCAAGACTCAGTGCCATGATGCTAGAGTGTTCTGGGTGATTGCCAGGGTGTTACTATACAGCTCCTAGACTGTTTTGGGTGGTTGCTAGGTGGTTACTTACTGGCTCAAGTCAAGAGTCCACCCTCAAGCCTCTATGATATTTTGTTCTGCAGATATGACTCAAGTCCCACTTGTATTGTAAATCTATTGGATGTTTTTGACCCATTTTCTTATAATAGTACACCTCTTCTCAATAAGCCACATGATTTGAGGTATTATTTAAACAGTGCAGGACAAGTTATGCGCTGAAGTTTGAAAAGCCCCTACACATGAGTAATGCTGATGCTTGCCTTAGCAATAACCACTAATAATTATTTTCAGAAGACAAACACCGAAACTCTATTGCATCTTTACCACTTTGGTTCAGCCTTAAACTAAAGGGCAGAATTTTTATTCTCTTGTCATTTTTCCACATGAAAAATGAGAAACTGGAAAAAGTTTGACTCCAAAGCCTATTTACGCTGGCCTAGACTCATGCACACACACACACACACACACACACACACACACACACACACACTGGTGAGATGGACTTTGCATTCCCCCATGCCATCTGATATTCTTTAAGTAAAACAGCAGCTGAGAGAGAAGGATAGATGCTCAGAGCTCAGAAATCATTAGGACATCAACACCGCAGCAGACCAATTTCTAGCCATTCGCTTCCAAGATAAATCCAGCATTCCAAGCGCTGTGCGTTGAGCCATTCTATTAGTTACCCAATGTAATGGTTATGCAAGAGTTGCACGATGGGGAGTAGAGTTTAGTGCTATAACCTAAAAGAACTGAAATTGTTCACCTAAATGTGAAAAAGAGCTTCGAAGGTGCTTTTCATGACATTGGTTAAACTCTGCATTTGCTAATCAAACCGATACATATACAAAACAATTAAAAACCTCCAACATATTTGAACAAAAATCCTGGTAATATTTTCCATGGTGTGTTTTTTTTAATGGTGTGTGGATGTGTTTGTGCACATGTGGTTTATGTTGAAGTCAAGTCTTGTGATTTACAAGTGCTGCGGACAACCTTTCTCGAGCGGCATGCTAGCTCATTGTTGAAAACACGACAGCCGTACTGACATTTGGATTCAATTGGCTTCTTTACCAATACAAAAGACTGTCTGCATTGCCACATGAGCAATGACAATGCTACATTAGCCTGGCCTGGACTCACTTCTGTGATTTAACAACTTTCACTCTTGCTCCTTATCAAATGAGGAGATCGTTGTCGGTTGGCAGTTAATGCAGGTTAACCTATTATTAATTCAGCAGCACACAGCTGGCAGTGCAAGGAACAGAAATAGTTCTGTGCTGTTTTCACTTACTCACGGTGAGGGTGTTGTTGATACGGAAACTGCAAAGGATTCTGTTCACATCACGGGCGTGAAGGAATCCGTTCCCTCGAACTACCACCTCAAAAGATTCTGGAACAGAGGAAACACATTGTGTTTGATGTTAAATACATGTTGTGTCCTAAATATATTTAAAGGGGTCATCGGATGCCCATTTTCCACAAGTCGATATGATTCTTTAGGGTCTAAATGAAAAGTCTGTAACATAGTTTGGTTAAAATTTCTCAATGGTAGTGTAAAAAACACCTTTTTTACAATGTCAAAAACAGATCTTTTCAGAGCAAGCGGTTTTGTAGCATTTTCCTTTAAATGTTAATGAGCTCTGCTAACCCCGCCCCTCTCTTCCGAGCTGCTCTCAGAGAGACTGTACACTTTAGCCGCACTCATCGTGAAACTTGCTAATTAGCACATTATTATGAAAGGCGATTTGCAAAGATTCATTAAAAAACCTTATACTCACTTCTTCTGTAGGTTAAGCTGGATCACAAATGATTTGCGTGAACATAGATTACATCTGCTCTGGCGGTGAAACAATGGCGGACTGATGACAGCTCACTCAGGGCAGGTCTAAGGTAAAATGCCAGTCCAGTCAGTGCTGAAACGCTACTGTCAATCAAACTGTTGTGGGAGGGGCCTGTTTTTGTGACATCACACAGACAGGCATCTGAGATTGGCTCGATTTGAGGAAGGGGTAAAGATTTTAGTAGATTAAAAAAAACCACTGGGTGGATTTTTATAATTATAGGGTGGTTGTGTACACACAATGCCAACACATATTTCAGTTCAAACAACTTGTAAAAGTGCATGTAGCATCCGATGACCCCTTTAAAAAAAATCATTTGTAATCGAATATAACCATTCAGACAGAATTGTTTGTCCAAAAATAATATCTTAACACTTTTGGTTTGAATCGGTTTTGTAAAATTCAGATTTGTTTTGTGGTTGTATATGGCAAAACAAAAAAAAATAAAATTGTTTGTTTCCTAGCTGAACTAGGTCTTTGCTTCAGGTCTGATGTCTGTTTACCTCCTGCACAAATACTTGAGGGCTCCACGGCGAGGATTTCTATACAGGATCTCTTCAGGATCTGAGGCAAGAAAAGACGAATGCATTTATTGTTGAATGTTTTAAGCAAGTCACAGCAACCTCATAAATGACTGATTTGAAGCAAATATGTGTCAACTCACAATTGATTTAAATAAAGTTTGGCATTAGCTTAGCACTGTAACTTTAAAAAAAATGATCAATTATATATAATATTATAAATGTTACATATAATAGATATTTTTTTAAATTTTGGGAACTAAATTTCATGTTTAGTTTTATTTGAATTGAATGTTATAATTGTATTTGTAAAATGCAATTTATATTTTTATAATTGTATATTTGTATTTTTTTTATTTTTATATATATAACATTTATCTCACTTTGCGTGCCATCTTGGATGGATTTTATTTTTCCGCTGAGCCACTGAGTTTGTTGAAATGCATAATCGTTTAAAAGGTTTTTTTTTTTATTATTATTTTATTTACGTGAAATTCTGCCATAGAATTTGGATTTATGCCATTTGTGTGTCAAAAGCACACATCTGATACCATAAAATGCTGCCTACATAGTAGGGCTGCACGATTAATCGCATGCGATATTTAACGTAACAGGTAAAGTAAAATGAGTATAGTCTAATATTTCGCAAAATGCTCTTCTCTGGATTAGGGCTGCATGATAAATCGCAGGCGATATTTACCGCGCATCTTATCAGTAAAGCCGGGTCTGTAATCAGCGTAAATCTCCATCACCTGCGGGCTTTCACATTGAGCAGCATTAACTACACAGAGCCGTTGTTCACTGATGAGCAGCGCAAAAAATCGCGCGAATATGCGCATTAAATATCGCATGCGATTAATCGTGCAGCCCTACTACATAGGCAGCTCCAAAGTTTCATGAACACAAGTGTCACAGCTCATTTGAAACATCAATAAAATCATCAGTAGAAAGAAATGAGTAGCTGTATGGAATAGTTTAATTTTATTCCATTCACTCACCGAATCAATGACCCCTCGCAGGGCTTCAAAGCCATCATTAACAGGAAAGACGTGATCTTTGCTGTCAGCTATTGTTGCCAGCTGTGACCGAATGAGAAATCATGAAAAATGTTTGTGTATTCTTTCATTCTTACATTGGATTTTAGTTACCGAAAGATCAAGATTGTGGTGACCTGTTCACAATGAAGGGCCGACAAAACAACCCAATAGCTGGGTTTGTCCCTTTTTAACCCAGCGCTGGGTTATATTTAACCCAGCATTTTTTAGAGTGTGTATGCCTACTGCAGGTTTACTTCGCGCAGCTGAAATGTCTTTTGATATAGCGACTGCTAAACGTCATCTTTAACACGTTTAAAACTTTCTTTGTGGTGTGTAAACATGTAACAGAATGATAGGCTATATATAGGCTAATAGTAGTTTTCTTAGACCTAGCCTACGTTTTGTCGCTGTACCATTACAAACAGTGAGCTAGCAGCTCTACCACCTCCGGCGAACGAACGCGATATTTTAGCGTACTGTCTAAAATTGCGGTAACATTAGTCAAATTTCGGCGAAGCGACTGTTGCAAGTTATTTGTATTTTGTGTCAGTACTTCATAAATAGAACGAAGCATCAGTTTACTGCCAGGGATTGATTTGTCTTGCCGTGCCGCAGCAAATCCGCATGTGGAAAAGATTTCGGCTTCAAGCGAAGTTGCCTCTCGTGTCGAAGTTTATTGAAATTACTGTATATTTCGTAAATATGACCACGGCTTCATTTTAACTTTTGAGGTTGTTGTAACGCTGTTTAAAAGTATATAGTATACTTAACTTCAAAATCGTTCTTTTAACGTTTTAAAATGTCTGGTCAATAGGCTATCTCAGTCACATAAGTCATCTTAAGAATTTGATATAACGTACCGTCACCTGTTCCGTAGTATATCTGCTCACTTGCCTAAAAAACACATATTTGTTTCAATGAACAGTGCTTTTGTTCTTATGTCTACTTTACTGGAAGCAATGGCAACAATCACTTCTTACCTTCTGAAAACCTTTGTGCATGAAGGTATCTCCACCTGGCAAGACTCTCTGAAGTTCCTCCAGTCCAGCACGAATCTGATCCCTGAACATTAAATTTTTGCCTTTTGAAATGGTGTATTGCTTTTTGTTTAAATAATGAAATGTAGTTAAGATACAATTAATGTAATTTACACTTTTTTGTTTTTTATTTGGACCAGCTAAGCTAGAACCAAACCAAAGGTCACCAGCATAAAGGTTGGACCAGCATGGAAATGAGAGCTTATGCTCTTCTTGATTTGTTTGATAAACACAAGATCATACAAATAATGCTGACAGACTCGCAGCAGGTACAATTAAATCGAAGTAATCAAAAGCTTTTCAGTCAGAGTTGGCAGTTTGAAATCACAGCATGTGTTATGAACTCTTGCCTGTCTTCTGTCAGCTTCATCAAGATTCTTCCCTCCGTTGAAAAGACTATGAAGGACATGCGGAGCTGGGGGCTGAAGACAGAGCATAATAGGTAAGATTTTCTTTTTTTATTTAGAAACCATCATGCTGCAGTTGCCCCCTATTTGACATTAATTGGGTCTAATAGGATTCCATTATAGCTTTTTCTGCTATACAAGTTGTCTTGTCCTTAGCATTTAAATTGGCTCTGCAGCCTTTTAATTGCATGTTATGATATTTTAGGACAGTTGACCGGCAACTTAAAACTGCGTACCGCAGTAAAGTGTACAGTGTTTTGACAATTTAATTTTAAACACAACAGAACAACTTTGTTGTTTGAATTTTTAAATACATAATAATACAGTAATCTGACCACAAGAAAATAATAAAAAACTATACAATATGAGTTCAGAATCACCAGAATCACCTGATGAACTTGTGTGCAAGGTGATCCACAAAATAGTAGATTTCATTCCAGTGGTGCTGTACACTTCCAGACCTGAGAATGAAGAAAGGTTATGACAAAGACAATATAGAGTTAATGCATTTAAGTATTCAGAATTAAAATTCAGTATTTGTATTAGGGAAAAATAATCAACATGAATTTCCTTTCATTAGGTAAAATATTAAACTAAGTGGCAAAGTATATTGGTCAGTTCTTCTTTCTTTATTCTTTTTAGTATTTAGTATTAATATATATTTTTAGTATTTTTTATTATTTAAAAACAAGTGTCTTCATA
>NW_015536501.1:485850-490379 GCF_001515605.1 Sinocyclocheilus anshuiensis | reverse complement strand
CGGAGACAGACTAAATCCAGAAGAACTGTGGCAACATCTCCAAGATGCTTCAAGTGACCTTCCTGCAAAGCTCCCTGAAAAACTATGCGCAAGAGCACCTATTTGCAAAAGCTGCTTTAAACGATGAGATCAGATCTCTGTGTGGAACACTGGCAGACTCCTTGTGCAAACAAAAATCGCACAGGATTATTACAATTAATGGCAAAATTAATGTTTGGAAATGTAAACTGATATTTCCTACTGACACATTACAGCAAAAGATAGAAATAACTGACTTAAAACCATATAAATAACTGACTCTGTAGTGTCACACACACAAAAGAAAAAATAGAAAATCAACAACCTGGAAGCATTGAAAGTTATCGCGTATGATGAATTTTGTACTGTTTTTCATTGCAAGAGGGGATGTTGGTGAATCCAATCTTCTAGGTGTCATTTTGTTAAAAACACCTTGTGCCACATTGACACATTGGGAGTGAGCATCACAGGTCTATGTGAAATCTCAGTGGAAATAAGGTCTGCATCGATGATCTAACAGCAGAAGGTGTGACATTTATGGCTGCAGTCTGAGACGCTATCTGCCACCATAACGTACCGACCCTACTTTTAGTGAGGGGGAAAAAAACTCTTTGGAAAACATTTAGAATTTTGCATGATGGCTTAAATCCACAAAAGGATTTAGGCTGCTCATATATTGTAGTGGTGATTTTTCACTCAAATTAACCCTCCTGACTATTTAAGGATTATCTCAAGATTCATTTCAGATTGGCATGGCAGCATGTCATTGTCCACAACAGTCTTAAAAAGTATAGCTTCTGACACAGAGAATGATATCTGAGCAAGTCACTAACTCTTTCTTAAGTGGGCTGCTTTAATGGCTCAGCTTGTGTAATAGCTCATCTGGCTGGGCAATTGCAGTGGAGACAAATAAAAAAAAAAAGGTAAGCTTACGTAAGTGACATTGAAGCCATCCAAAAGCAGTATAAGCTTTCCTCAGCGCACATCCACCCCCACAAACACACCAGTGCTGCTATTTCAGTCTTGATAAATTCAGCAGATTTTTTTAGAATGTGGGCAGGCTATTATTGTCTCAAATTTTATTGGCTGTTCTATTTTAAATCAAGTTATTTCATAAATGTATATGTATGTATATATATACTGTATATAAAAATCTGGCATATAGATATGGAGCCAAGACCAGACCATTCACGACCCAGACCAAGTCTAAACTTCTCAATGCTTAAATTCAGATCAAAGATATAATTGAAGAACCATGCAAGGCCATGCATTTCAGTGAACTGGAAAAAAAATAAAGATTGAATTTATTGCGGCATTCATTTGAAACACTGGGTCGTTTTCGTACAGTGGTTGTTTAGAATTGTAGATTTCTTTACGTTTCTTTATGTACTCAACAGTTAACGTTTGAGACCCAGACCACATTCTATTACTGTAAACAAAGGCTAGATGTATTTGAAATATAGTCGTTTTATTTTAAATCAGTTTATTATAACATTTTGACATGAGGGACCTGAGAGTGAACCCCTTGAGGCCCAGATCCAGACCATCTGGATCTCTGGGGATTTTCTGTTGGTCCAAAAGCTGGCTGTCCATTTTAATGAGATGAAACATTTTTTAAATCAGAATGCATTTCAAATGTTGAACCACTTGCCGATTTGTGGTTGAGGTAATTATCACGTTTAATATACTGAAAATTGTCTGAGACCAGAAGCAGAGACCAAGACCAAAACTTGAGACACAAATCGAGGCCAAGACACTGAGTAATGACACTCAGACCAGAGATTTTATGTGGTCTTGAAAGGTCTCGAGATCAAGACTCCAGCTTTTCTCTAAACAAAATGAACTAGCAGACATGTTGATATTTAGATCCATACCTGAGAAGATGAAGAATTATAGCAGGCTTTGAAAATTAGAAAATCAGATTTGTTGTGTGTGTGTGTTTATCAAGAATTGTAGTATGAATGACAGAAAAACATGCTACTCATACTGATAGAGATAGTGATATTTTCTGTGATATTCTGAGATGAATGGTTGAAAATGGCAGATACTGATGGCATAGACCAGCGTATCAGCATTGTGCCTGTTTCTGCACTGTTTCAACAGGAAAAAGAAACTTGCATTGTGAGCCAAGTCTTTGCTATGACCTCATCAGATAAGAACCTACAACCATTAATGAAAAGACTAATCTGGGCTGTTGTCCTACACTGCAGATCATGGTTTTATTCTGTCACAATCCAAAGATTTTGCATGCATGTTAAATTTGTTTAATTCACTCTAAATTCATCACAGGGTTTGCATTGTTCACATGTCTTTTCTCTGAGTTTATCTGTGTTTTTAAATGAAGAACGCTACTGGCATGACTGAACAATTGCATACTTCTCTTTCTCCCTCCCCTCTGTCTCTTTCTCATTCCCTTATAATTTGTGCTCAGATACGAACTCTGCTTCAAAACAGCTCTGAGGCTTTGGAACGTCTGGCCCTGCTGGTGAAAAGGTTCAGCACATTAAGCACCCAAACACCCCTGAACGCTACATTCAGATACCCTCACTTTCACCTCATGACACCCGAATATTCTAGGCTTTCCTATGGAACAATGACCCTAAAATAACTTGAAACTGTTGTATTTGTTCTTGAACTGAATATATTAATTATAATATGCAACCAAACCCAGGGCAAAACCTCAGAAATAGAGCTAGACAAAGGAAAATAACCCTTTAAACCCCAAATATCCCACAACCATCATTTAAGAGTCTATTTAAAAAAACGTCAGAGTGCAGGTTGATGTTTTCTTTTCTTTCTTTGCCAAGCTCTTTGTGTTTTCTGGAGGTGGGTTGTTGTCCTCATAGTTACTGTTATTATGGTAAATGGTTCCATATGCGTCCACATAGCTATTAAAAATGCAATGCAATTCTGTGTTTGAGGATTTTGTCTGCATGTGTGGAGCTTGTATAATTTAGTATACTATAAGTGTACCCTTCAGTACAAGTGACAGATGAGATGATGAACTGACCATGTTTATATGTTTTCATGCTTTTTGACAAAACTGCCTAGGTGATTCAGGAGCCAACCTTTTGAGACACCTACGATATACTGCAGAGAATATAAATGTAAATTATACATTCAGACCAAGACCTTCCAAGATGCTGTCAAAGCTTATGGTAATGAAAAAAACTCACTTGTCCAGCACAAAGTAGAGGTCAAACCCTCCATAGCATGAGGACCCGGCCTCCCAGCGTTCATAGCTCTGTCCAGCACAGCAGCTGAGCCTCAGGATAAGCATCACAAACAAGCCTATAAGCAGCCTTTCACCTCCACGCCAGTCCATGGACATTATTCCAGTCTGGTAATTGCAGCCTTGCAGAAGTCAGTAACACTTCCCAGCAAAGCCTCAAAGCAAAACATCCAACTTTGGGGGAGATGATTTCCTCTGCAGCCTCTGTAGTCTCTGATCTATCCAGGTTGGAGCAGGTCAGGTCTCAGTTCATGTCTGTGGCAGAGTCCCAGAGCTGCAGTCAGATCCTGAGGAGCTCCAGTCAGACTGGCCTGAATCGCTCTCTCTCAAAAGACACACGCTCAGATAGCTCAAATACAGCTGTGCTGTTGCCACAGATGTGTTTCAGGCTTCTAAAGCCCTCAGCGTGCCCTTGAGGCATATGTTAATCGTGACTTGGGTTAGTTTGAAAATTTCATAAAATAATTTAATTCTCTCTGGTGTTGTCTGGATCTCTGTGAAAATGTGGGTTTATCATGAATAGGAAGGCGGAGTGACATGGATACTTTTTGGAAAAACGTTTAAAACAGCCCCCCCCCCTCTCTCTCTCTCTGTCTCTCTCTCTCTCTCTCTGTGTGTGTGTGTGTGTGTGTGTGTGTGTGTGTGTGTGTGTGTGTGTGTGTGTGTGTGTGTCTATTGGTGCATTCCGAACGGGATATATCGCCCTCCGAAGGGCACTTCGGACTGAAAACAATCATGGCTGCCATATTGAAGGGTCGTTCCAAACCGAAGTGTTCAAAACTGGCCACTTCAAAGGGCCCTTCGTAATGAAGGATTTCGAAAGGTACAACTGATGGACACTTCAGGCTCCCATGATCCTTTGCAAATGGAAGGTTGGTGTATTTATACGTATTTGGTGTATAAGTTGTCGTTCGAAATGGGATATATCGCCTTCCGAAGGGCACTTCGGAGTGAAAACAATCATGGCCGCCATATTAAAGGGTCGTTCCAAACCTAAGTGCTCAAAACTGGCCACTTCAAAGGGCCCTTCGGAATGAAGGATTTCGAAGGGTACAACTGATGGACACTTCAGGCTCCCATGATCCTTTGCGCAGATTCTTTGCATGATGACAGTGCCTCTGTGTGGCCATGTGATGATGAAGCAGAAGGGCACTTCAAGAAACAGTTGTTTGGTCCCCTACACCTTTCAACCCTTCGAAGTTCTCAGTCCGGAGGGTAAACCCTTTGAAGGGATTAGGGCATAGGGATGAGCCTTTCCGAATGGAACGCAGGGTATGTC
>NW_015536501.1:482257-485532 GCF_001515605.1 Sinocyclocheilus anshuiensis | reverse complement strand
CCTGAAATGGCTTTTTGTTGAGGGTATTTTTTTCTCTACTGCCACAGTGTGGTGACTTTTATAAATTCATTGGTGGCAAAGAATTGTTTATTCCTGTTATCGTTGTTTATTTTCTTGCAGGAAGAAAATGTATTAAAAAAAATGTAAATAAAAAAAATTGTTTATTTAAAAATATATATATAAACAAAATAAAAAACACAATTTTTATTTCCTTACAATAAATAAATTAAGAATTCAGAATGAGTGACACTTATGAACCGGTTCTTTCAATGAATCAAAAACATTCAGCGTTGATTGCAATGACTTGTGTGACTTCTTAAAATAGGAGGATTGATGATCTGTCACAGCAAGTCTACAGTCATGGCCAAAAGTTTTGGCAGTGACATCAATTTTGTGTTTTGCAAAGTTTGCTGCTTAAGCTGTTGTTCATTCACATTGTTTCTAGATTATTGTGTAGAGTGATCAGGTGCATTTTAAATAATTGCTAAAATCTTCATTGGCCAAAAAATGAACTTTTCAAGCTCAAGGGTCCCATGTACAGTAGCTGTCACAATGAGTGGCATTACATGGGACCCCTGAGCTTGAAAAAGTAAATTCACAGCTCTGACTTCTTTGATGCAATCAGATGTTTTTACAGTTTTACATCTCCACACATCTTCAACATCACCATCTTCAAAACATCAGCAGGGACTTTCCAACAAATCAACAGCAGTCCTATAAACCAACCTTATCTCTCTTTAAATTTGTTCGATGCCATTGTGTGGATATATTCTGCTGATATTTTAGACATTTCATGCTGATGTTGTTGCTTTTCTACCTGATAAATAAAAGGGATTCCGTGCAGATGCAAACCACATATAATTCAAATTTACTGGGATTCATTAATACCTCAAATTGTAAGTGAAACATTTTGAATTTATGTGCAATTTTCAAAAATAATATTGTTTCTAAACACCATTTCCGCTTTACCTGGCCCTGCTGGGTCTCATAAGCATTCTGTACACCTGCATCGCTGCCAAACTGTCCAACAACCTACATGAGAATCGAGTCCGTTCCAAGAGGAGAATGAAAGTCATCAAGATGCTCATCACTGTTGCCATTCTCTTCATGGTCTCTTGGCTACCGCTTTGGGCTTTGATGCTTCTCACGGACTATCAGGATCTGGACTGCTAACAGATTGACTTCTTGAGCAGCTATCTTTTTCCCGTAGCTCATTGGCTGGCATTCTTTAACAGTGGTGTTAATCCGATCATCTACGGCTTCTTCAACGAGAACTTTCGGAGGGGCTTCCAAGCCGCTGTGGCCTGTGACTCCTGTAGATCTTTCATGTTGGAGATGCACCACACACACTTTTTTCTCCCACCTCCTAACAGAGTATCCATGGTGTTACCAGCAGGAGGAAAGTGCGCTGCCTCACTGTAATGCCGCAGGAGATTGGTCACGGTATTCAGGGAATTCTCCTTGAGGACAAGAATGGAATTGTAGATTCCCACAGAGTTATTGGAGCCTGGATGAAGTGAATGGTGCAATCAAGGAGAAAGCTATAGCATTCCCAGTTTGCTTGAAATGGCGTCACACCAGTTCATTCTACAATTTTGCTTGAAGTATTTCAGGGCCTTCAACCAAATTTAGCATATCCAAGAGTAGATGGTCTCATTTAGTGGTTTAATTTAGATTTTACCGCCGGACACTGGCTCTCCTTGTTTAAATTCCTTTCAGACACAGAGAACAGGATGTATCACACATGTCTGGGAATGAATAAAATCAAAACAGCAAGAGCAATCAACATTCTGTGCTCATCATAGCCACGGGAACATATTTTATCTTGGGGGTGGGGCTTGATGTTGCAGGGCGGGGCCATGGTGGGGGATTTTTGACAAAATCCTAATATTAATCAGCCCACACTCTTATAGATTAACATACAAATGAAGACAGAGTTATATGCGAACCAATATATATTTGTGCTTTTGTGATTTTAGATCAAGAATTTTTCTTTAATATTTCTATTATTTAAGGGGATTTTGCTAAATATTAACATCACTGATACGCAAAAATTTTGGTCAGTGCACTTTGGCGAATTCTCTCATCAGAAACAACAAAGTGCAGATGTATGCGATGTAAATAAGAGATTAATTCATCATACACTGCAGACAACATCACTGATTATAGCTTATAGCTTTTTTTTAGAGTGCTTACACTCACGTTAGACTGAATTCAGTGATATTCTTTGATAATGTAAATGTTCTTTGCTCGCTGTATAATTAATTTGTTCGTTGTTTGATCGTGGACATGCGGCGTTATAATTAAACTTAAAATGTCTTTTAAACGTGATCAGGTTAAATACAAATTTCTGAAACGCGTCGATTTTTACAAAGCTCATCGTTCTGAAAAGCGAGGTGTGCTCTGATTGGCCAGCTATCCAGTGCGTTGTGATTGGCCGAATACCTCAAGCGTGTGACGGAAATGTTACGTCCATTACCATATTGTGATGCCGTGTCCCGGAGCGACGAGACAAAAACATTAAAACCCATTATAAACGAGGCGTTTGTTGCATCCAGTGCATGGGGACATAATTACGGATTATAATGACTTATACTGTCTTTTTACGCGTTGCGTTGCATCGCATCGCGCCGCGTAAACATAAAACCATGTCTGCATTTGTGATTGGAGAAATGACAAACAACAAGCGCTACTCTACACTACTCAAAACTCGCGTTTGAATCATAAGTGGCAAATTCTTTAAAGGGGTGGTTCATTGTGATTTCACTTTTTTAACGTTAGTTAGTGTGTAATGTTGCTGTTTGAGCATAAACAATATCTGCAAAGTTACGAAGCTGAAAGTTCAATGCAAACGGAGATATCGTCTTTTAAAATTCTGGCAGTTTAATGCCTACAAAAACGGCTGAATAAGAAATTAATTCATCATACACTGCAGACAACATCACTGATTATAGCTTATAGCTTTTTTTTAGAGTGCTTACACTCACGTTAGACTGAATTCAGTGATATTCTTTGATAATGTAAATGTTCTTTGCTCGCTGTATAATTAATTTGTTCGTTGTTTGATCGTGGACATGCGGCGTTATAATTAAACTTAAAATGTCTTTTAAACGTGATCAGGTTAAATACAAATTTCTGAAACGCGTCGATTTTTACAAAGCTCATCGTTCTGAAAAGCGAGGTGTGCTCTGATTGGCCAGCTATCCAGTGCGTTGTGATTGGCCTAATACCTCGAGTGTGTAATGGAAATGTTACGCCCCTGATCGGAATTGCGA
>NW_015536501.1:467288-481500 GCF_001515605.1 Sinocyclocheilus anshuiensis | reverse complement strand
CCCCCTGCTCTGCACACGCTCTGCATCTCTCTCTCTCTCTCTCTCATTTAGCTCAGCTCCGACAATGAACTGTTCCAATTATACACTTATTTTCACATAGCTGAGAATCCTCTTCAATAATATCCTCTGCTTCTCAATCGGGCTCAAACAAGTGATATTAACGACACCGTTGTTTACAATTCAACCGGAGCACATGCCGCTGAGGTGAGGAGCGGGACTTTTAGACGCGCACTAGAGGCGGTTTAGCCAATCACAGCACACTGGGCTAGCCAATCAGAGCCCATCGCCTATTTCTGAGGGATGGGCTTCATAAAAGCAGGAAATGATCAGCGTATTTCTCAGAGAAGGGACAGAGCGGTGTGGAATAAAGGTACATTATGTGAAAAATAATGCGTTTTTTTTTTTAAACGAAGCATTAACACGTTAGACTGCACCCCATAAACACAAAGCCTAGAAAAAAAAGTCAACCACCCCTTTAAAGAAAAACTTACTAAGCCCAAACTTTTGAACAGTCCTGCATATATTTCTTTCGAGTCCATCATCTTGGATGAATCTTTTCACTGACCTTTTCACAATAATTCTGATGTTGCTGTGATGATTGCATGTATGTGCTATGGTGAAAGAAGTGCATTATATTATAAGTTAAATGCCCCATAAGGCCCTTATTTCTACTTCTGCGGCATAGTTTTATTTAATTTTTTTATTACGTTTGTGTGTGTATATATGTGTGTGTGTTTTATTAAATTTTTTTACATAGTTTTTGCACATGTCTTACAGACTGTGAGTCAGAACAGCCGGCATTGTAGTCTACTCTCACAGGATCAGGAAACAGTCCTCCATAAAATATCTGAATATTTGGGTTGAATTGTTCTGGAACAGTGTTGTAAATACAACTTAACCACTGATTTCTAGTCGTGTCCTCTTTTGGAAGGCCAAACAAAGTATTTTCACTTTCGCAACGAAACACACAGCGTCTTCACAACATGGCAGCGGCAGCAACAATAAAGTTACACCTTCTTTCTTTGCATGAACATTTGGGCGGCGTTATGCAAATCTTCCCACATCGTGATGTAGACATGTGGGGGCGTGTTTAAACGAGGCGTTTTAAGAGGGCGTGGACCAGTCTTAACTTTTATAAAGAATATCTCTTTGGGTTTGAGACTTTAGTCTTTGCAACTTTAGGGATCTTATCTATTCACGAACAGCTTGTAACACTCCAAAGAGAAAGGAAAACTTGAAATCGCATCATATGACACCTTTAATAAGTTACATTAGGCTACAGTGGTTTAAGCGCATTTGACCAGAGACTAGAGCGCAATTAAAGAGCTGTTATGTGATTGACGGTGGCCGTCTTGAGAAGCGAGAAAGCTTCGAAAAATGTCTCATAAAAAGGACGAGGACGTGAATGGTTTTTACAAGTCAGAATGTAAAATTACGTTAATATCGCGTGAACATTTCACATGAAATTCTGTCAGTGTGAGGGCGAGGCTCGCAAGAAAAATTGTTTAGGCCTACCCAGGTTCTGAAAACTCTTGGCATATCCCATCGACATTCAAGTGCATATAACCCCGAAAGTCAGGTTATGCTCCAAAGGTTTCATCAGAGCTTATGTCTATGCTGAGAAAATACGCTATGGACGTAGAGAAGGATTGGGACAAGGGTGTGCCATTAGTTTTATTTGCAGTTCGGGAGACAGTTTGGGTTTTAGCCCAGCCGAATTGGTATTTGTTCACACGGTAAGGAGACCCTTGAAAGTTTGAAAAGAAAACATCTTGAACACTGATTTGAGTAAAGTGTAACGTACTGGACTTTGTAAGTCGTTTTCGAGAGCGTTTGCATAGTGCGTGCTCTCTTACCAAGGAATCACTCGTTGTGGCACAGAAGGGCATGAAGAGACGGTACGATGCAAATGCGCTCTCTCGCTGTTTTTTCAACCAGGTGACGAGGTTTTGGTTCTGTTGCCTGTCCCTGGCTCCGCGCTTTCTGTTCGTTTTTCTGGTCCCTACAAAGTTCTGAAAAAGATAAGTGAAACTGATTACGTCGTCGGTGCCTGTTCCCGCGGAAATTGGCTACTTTAACACTGTTGCGCGGGTTGAAGCGACCCCAATAACGTGATATTTATCCCCTGGAACCCCGCCAAAAATCGTGTATTTTACCCCCCAGAACGCGAATTTTATGGGGGACTCCCCGCGAAACTGATTGGGCTAGTTTTGAGTAGCAATTGGGCGGATTTTGTTGTGAAAACCTGGCTGGCAACCCTGCAGGTGTGATTTCCTCAGGACGCATTTGATATCTGTCAGCTAGTAGGGTTATTTTATGATTGGTATTCCATCGAAGTACAAGATATTGCTACTATATGTGCATTAAAATTTAAGATAATTTGTTAAAATGTCTTTTTTATTTTAGACACAACAGCATTTCTGCTGCTGCTCTGGAGTGAAACGCACGAGCCTGCGCGTTCGCATTCTCCCACACAGATGGGCTCAGTACGCTTAGTCCACTGACCTCCGATCTGTGTATGTTTGTAAGCTTGATGCTGGCCCGAGTCCCGGGTATGTGAGCGAATCACTGGACTAGAATAAAGACACTGAATAGACAAAGCCTCGCTTTTCTAAAACCGCCTTCCCGGGAGCTTCATTTTCCCAAGTCCTACCAAACTCCCAGCTCTCCGCCGGCTCCAGGTCCACATCTACAGTACATCCGCACTCATTCCCGTCATGAATTCCCTGTGGACATATTTGCTTATGCTCAATCTTTGGCTTTTATTAATGGTCGCATTGAAAGTGGATTCAAACTATCACACAGGTCCTGGAGACAGTGATGAAGCTGACTACAAGGACCCATGCAAAGCTGGTAATATGATACACAGTGTTTCTAAACTTTATAAATCAAGAGTTTGTTTAGGTTTTTTGCTGATGTTATTTTGTTTTGTTCAATGTTGTATTGTTTTATTTTAGTTAGCTTTGTTTTGGATACAATTTGTGATGTTTTGCTTAATGTTTTGTTTTTATTAAAGTTGTTTTGTTTTGGTCAAAGTCTGTAATGTTTTGATTTACGTTTTGTTTTGGTTAAAGTTGTTTTGTTGTGGTTAAAGCTGTGTTCTTTTTTTTATTTTTGGTTAACACTTTTTGTTTAGTTTAATTCTACGTTGCTTTGTGTTATTTTGTTGTGTTGTTGTGCTGTGTTGTTTGTGTTACTTTGTTTTGTTTAGCTGTGTACTGCATGACAGCATGAGATCTGGGACAAGTGAATGGGATCCTGGTGGGACCTCCCCCTATCCCAACTCAGAAATAAGCATCCTCTGGCAGAGCGCATAGAACCAACGTTACCTAATTTACAGCACAAAATGTGCTTTACAAACACTTGAGTTACCCAACCAAAATGTAACGGTCTGTAGAAGTTTTATCTAGCCTATGTCTCACAAAAAGGACCTATTCAGAGGGCAAATCCTTGTTACAGCAATGGACAGCTGGCAACTGAATAGACAGCCGATTAAATGTTGTCTGGGCTATAATAACTGAATTTAATAGCCTTCGTATTGTTTACATGTCACCATGGTCAAACAGCTCTCTGCAAATTAAAAAGTTTTAATGCTTTCACAAAAAAAGAATCATAATTACTAATTTGCTTTATATTTTCTTTATTTCTTAAGTGCAAATTCGTGATTACTTCTTTACTTTAGCACATTGTCCACTTGCTTAGAGGCAACGTCATTGAGCCGGTGGCCAAGCATATGTGATTTCCACCTGCTAACATTAACTCATTATAATATTACCTATAATATTAAATTGATTTTGAGTGCTCACCAAGAAATATGTATAAAGCTCAGAATGTAATCAGTCAAATCACAGAAGCACAAAAAAAAAAAAAATCAGTTGAGGGGGATTTGAATTTACAATTAAATAAGTCATGAATTAATCATTATGTTTCTGACAGGGCTGCCCAGCGTTTCAGATGATTGTTCATTACTGTCACAGCATGAAGTGGACTTCAGGCTACTGAAACCTGTCAGGATTTTGGTTTTGCCCAACCACTATTAAAATGAGACAGTTAAATTGTTGCTAACAAAGAGAAGTGTTGAATTGGGAAATTGGAAGAGGAACGACTACTGTGTTGTTGCTGCCATTGAAGTTGATTGGCAGTAATGACTAGATGGCACAAAAAAACAGCAGATTTTTAATCTGAAGGCCTTTGCTTGCGTCCCTTTTGCAGTAGCTTTCAGAAATTAAATTGTTTGGATTGTGAATAAGGTAAGGGTAAAAGGTTACAGTGTGGCTTTAATAGAAGTGAACCCTGCCTAGAATTGCGAAAAGTGGAACTGCCTGCAATTATAATTTAAATAGCATAGTAAACCCGCTGTTGAAAATAAATGCTTATTTAACCTTTGCTGTTTATTTAAATATTTGATTTCTGATTGATCGTTTTCTTGTTAGTCATATTAACCTATTATATGGCTGTGAGGAACAGATTGTGGGGAAGCTCTACCTGAGATCTTCTGTCAATGTATTGACTGTCATGTCAATTTGGCTGAAGTTTTGATTTCTTTATATAGTGGATATATAAAGTGGACATATACTTTGAGTTTTGAGCAGAACAGCAGAGAAGATGATAATAGTGACACATGGCCATTTATCTGTCAAGCAGTTTAGACTGTAGGTTTAAATTTAACCTTTAATTGGGAACTGCATCACCTCAAAATTGGTTGGCTGTGACTTGTTTCCTTATTCGTGAGCATATTTCTTTATATGCATGTTCATAGATTTGACAGCTTTGGATGAAAACCGCAAGGGAGGCGAAACATGCTCACATTTTGTATTGGGTTAGTTTAGCAAATGTTTCAGGCTTAATAAGATGTCCTGCCAGGCTAAAGTGTTCCCTGCTGCCACAGAGTACAATGAATTCTGCTGCTAGGTCACAAATATAAAGGATGGAAAAAAGATTTGTAGAAATGAAAGACCCCATGATATCAAAACAAAGATTTATTACTTTTTAGTGCTTATTAGCTCTCTGAATCTATCATTAAAAAAGTAGAAAATAATAAATTTCATGGGAAAACAACGTTACAGATGACTCATCGCTATGTTTTGTAAAATGTTCTGTACTTTTTAAAAAATGTATTATTTATTCAATTTATTAGCCCTTCACAATACACAGTTTTCTCTTCCTGTCAATAAGAGGTACATTAAAACAGAAAAGAAAATGTCCCTGCTAACATGTTTTTTGTGTTTCACTTATACATATGACCTTTTACATTTGCATTGCACTTATTATAAATAAATTGTATGAGAAAGCTTTAAGCTTTCACTGAGAGACATCTTATTGTTATTTAGATTTCTGTTTTATGCTTTAACATTGTCACTTTTCCATCCATCTTTAAAGACTTCCATGTTTGCAAGAATGGTTTGTTCACCTAATCATCAGTTATTTTTAGTTGTGAAAGTCTTTACTTCTCCCTTCACTCATGGAAAATGTTTTAATGTACAGACAGATACTTTGGTTCGAAGATGGCCATGACTTAAAGATTAAAGTTTTAGCGAATATAAGGATTGAAGACCAAATAAACAAGACAGTTAACACAGAAGTTGCAGGTTTTATCACAAAGCGGAATTTTCAAGACACGGTAGAAATTGCTCAAACAAATTTGCTCTATTAAGGTGCCCTTGAGAAAATGTCACTTTTGGTCAGTGCAGAGTGACCATCTGTGCAATTACTGCTCTGTAAGTTCCTGGAAAATGGAAATTGTTTGCTGAAAGACAATAGTTAATAGGTTCTTAGGAATATCTAATAAGTTATTAGAAAAAGTAGCACATAGTCCTTGTGCATTTAGAGTTGTAAAGCGCTGGGCAAAAATAAGGTGGACAGAGGAAAGTCACTTTTTCTGGATAATGTTGCTGGTCTGTGGTTTCTTTTCACCATCTCCCTGAATCCTGACCAGCCTATATGGGAGTGAGTCGATTAAAAGTCAGAGTTGAGACTGGCATACAAGTTGCTGCTGTGACTTCAGAGAGCTACTGTGACTTTAACCTTACGACCCCAGATTTAGTTTCTGGGGACCTGTGCACAGGAATGCTTCTCATTATGGTAAGGTTCCCCTCGTCAGTTGCAGAGGGTTGCATGGTGCTTAAGAAGTTCACCTGGTGATGTGTTCTCACTCTCTGTTTTAGCTGCTTTTCTGGGCGACATAGCCTTAGACGAGGAGGACCTGCACTTGCTTAAAGCCAGCTATATGGACGCTAAGAAGAATGACTCTTCTAACTTCTCTATACCTGATTCAGGTGAGAATGGTTGCAAAACACACACTGCTGCTACCATGCAATCATATTCAGTGCTACATGGTAACTGATTACATGTAATCTGTATTGCGTAATTATATAATTTTAAATTAATATTTAATAGCATATTAGCATGTTCATGCTTTTAACATGCTACACTTCATGTTATTTAAAACAAAGAATGGAATAGATTTTCTTTCTCTTTTCATTTTTTGATCAATATGGTACAAAATAATCCTGTTCTATGTGATGAGTTACTTCAAAAGACAGTACCGGCGAGTCTCAGAAACTAAATAAGGTTTGTCTAAGAAGTATAGGGTTAGATCTCTGCCACAATTCTGCGCGAAAGATCATATTTTGAGCGCACAAAAGTGCATTTTGTACGCGCACGATCTGAGTTTTGTGGAGAAATTGTTCGTTTCGCAAAGAAAAAAACATTTAAAATACGTTTTTGGATGTGTGCAGACCTTCTCTTTTGCTATTTTTTTCCAAGCACATTTTACCAATTCCAAACAATATCAATCTTAATAACTACTATTAATCTTGTATTTAATCACTTATAACCTATATAATATTGTTCATGAAGGCTGGAAGTCAAAAACGCCTTATATTCAGGTGTGCATAATTATTAAGCAGGTTATATAAAGTCTATATATATATAAAATCAGTCTTCAAGTATTTTACTAGACTTCTGTATGTGATTCTTATTAAGTAGGGGTAATTTTTTAGGCTTCTATACTTAACCCAAGTCTCTGAAAACCTGACACCTTGTACTTCTGGAGACTCCAGGTAGGTTGCAGTTCTGGAAAATGGTGGCGCTGGAGACTAAATGGTTCCTGGTGATTTCACACCTAATTCTTCACCTTAATTCCTAATTCTTTTGCAGTTAACATGCATCTTTTCTTCTCCACATGTTTTTGACTGACTCTGCTGACCACTGAGCATTTTGCTGTCCAATGGTTATGCATTAACTTTGCAATTTCTAGTATTGTATTAGTTTTGAATATTTCTCATGGGCATGTAATAATTTTTGACTTTCAGTCTGAGTTAAATCTCTTTTTGTGGCTAATTTTATCTGTAAAAGAAAATCTACTTAATAATTATGCACACCTGAGTATAAGACATTTTTCACTTCCAGCCTTCATGAATAATTATATATCAATTATAAATTATTAAATACAAGATTAATAGTAGTTATTAAGATTGATGTCCTTTCGAATTGGTAAAATGTGCTTGGAAAATAATATGACCAGAATATCAACTTGCATAATAATTATGCATGCACTGTACTTTTCCTCTTCTGCTGTCGAGGTAATGCAAGGAATGTTGTGATTGGTTGTCAAGGCAGCCAATCAGAATTTAGCAGCCTCTTCTCTGATTGACTAGAATTATGGCATATTGTAACGCTGGGTTGTGTTGAGCAAGCGAGCCGTTGGCATTTATAGAGAGCACTGAGGGCGGGCATCAAGGGAGCAGGCTAGTGAAACTGCACGCGCAAAAGAGAAGGTCTGCACACATCCAAAAACTTATTTTAAATGCAAAATTGATTTTCGTAAGTTCGAAATACTTTCTTCTTTGCGAGACAAACATTTTTTCCATAAAACTCAGTTCGCGCGCATGCAAAAGGCACTTTTGCGCGCTCAAAATATAATCTTTCGTGCGCAGAATTGTGGCAGAGATGTAATCCTATAAAGAAGCCGCTAGATTTGTTGCTAGGTGCTTTTTGGGAAATAAGTCGCTAAAGGGGTCTGATAAGTCGCTAAGTTGGAAACGACTATAGTAGAGTACATTACGTAATTTACATCATGTAATTTGTAGACGAGTATATTTTGTCTGAAGTATTGTCTTTGCCCTAGCAAACAGATCCTCAGGTAATGGCAATGCAAAGGACGACTCAGTATTGGCTGGTCGAAGCCTCCTACGCAGACGGAGAGCAGCCACAGCCAGACCTGAGAGAGTTTGGCCGGATGGCATAATACCCTATGTTATTAGTAGCAACTTCAGCGGTAAGTCTGCATATAACTTTTTATTTTATTTTATTTATTGTTTTTAAATTAATTAATTTTTTTAATTTAATAAAATTTTGTTTTGTTCTGTTTTAGTTGTTTTTTGTTTTTGCATGCTCTCCTAATATTGGAGAATATAGTGTAGTGTAATTTTTCCAACTGCACACAAAACCTTAATTTTGTCTGAAACTAATTTTTTTAAATTGTTTTCTTAAAATATTAATATCCTTTGTAATTTTTCAATAGACAGCTGGTGCTCCAACTCAAAGTGTTATCTAGATGGCCTTAGTGTTTTACTGATATAAACTAAACCCCTGTAGGTAGCCAGCGAGCCATTTTTAAGCAGGCCATGCGTCACTGGGAGAAACACACTTGTGTGACATTCATTGAAAGAAGCACAGAAGAGAGCTACATCGTCTTTACTATCCGGCCATGTGGGTAAGTTCACATCCTGCCTGTCTCTGGGGAGAGACAACTGTTGCTCACCAATAATGTCCCTCCACACATATTGATTATTCCAGTTTCTCCCTCAGTCCCTGATGCTCACCTCCCTGCCAGCATTCAAAAGCTCCAATCTTTTCAGCAGTTTTCTTTGTTTGGCTTTCTATAGGCATCGACAGCACAAACACGTTTTCTTCTAGAGCAAATCTGGCTCCCTGTAGAGCAGTGGTCACCAACCTTTTTAGACCCAAGATCCCTGACCTCGGCCTTTATGAAAGACAAGATCTACCTATTGAAGAATTGATAGAAAAGACATCCCAGATTGTGCTTCAAATTTGAGGCCTTTTACTTAGTATTTTAATTAGTGATGTCCCGGTCATAGCTGATTCAGAATTCAGATTTTCTTTTCTTTCTTTTTTTTAACTAGCAAATTGGATTCTGATACTGATACTGATTTTTAAGCAAATGTATTTATTGGCTATACTGTTTTTTCGGGATCTACTGGGACAGTGATAAAGATCTACCAGTCGATCGCGATCGACAGGTTGGCGACCACTGCTGTAGAGAGTGCTACAGTGTGGTTTGTGTCTTTTTCTGGGTGATGCTCTTTTTTCTGATGGTGCTCTTTCTGATTTTATTGCACCTTTTATTAAGTCTCTGTGAATTGCCATTTACAACACATTTTAGAGGATATTCAACGAGACTTGATTTGACTAGACACTAATGCATCCAGAACTATGTGAATTTGTGAAATCAGTGTTTAGGCCATTGGTTAACATTATTCAGTTGCTTGCACAGTAATATTGTGAAACATTATTGCAATTTAAAAAACATTCTATTTGAATTCATTTTAAAGGGGTGGTTGATTACGATTTCACTTTTTTAACGTTAGTGTGTAATGTTCCTGTTTGAGCATAAACAATATCTGCAAAGTTATGAAGCTGAAAGTTCAATGCAAACGGAGATATCGTCTTTTAAAATTCTGGCAGTTTAATGCCTACAAAAACGGCTCGTAGGGACTACAAGAAGTTACTTCCTGGGTTCGTGACATCACAAACCCTGATAAATCCCGCCCTCGGGAAAAGGCAGCAAAGGGGGCGAGGCCATGTTGCGCTGCTTTAGAGAAAAGGAAGAGAAAAATAGAGGTGCACGTAAAAATCTATTCATTTATGAATCGCGATTCTGTCTTCTAACGATTCCAATGGATTCACAAGTTTCAAAATCAATGTTCTAAAGCAGCGGTTTTTAATACTGTTCCTCACGTCCCCCTGCTCTGCACACGCTCTGCATCTCTCTCTCTCGCTCTTTCATTCAGCTCAGCTCCAACAATGAACTGTTCCAGTTATACACTTATTTTCACATAGCTATGAGAAGCGTTAAACATGGACGCGCGTGCAGTTGCCGTACTGTATTAAAGCTTTAATCAGGATAAAACCATATATTAAAAGCTAACATAAGCAGTAGCATTTACAAATAACAGCATATCTAAAAGTATGAGACAACAACAAACAAAAAAACATAGGCCTACCATTAAAAGCCGTGCTTGCACAGGTTCTGCACGATCCTCTTCAATAATATCCTCTGCTTCTCAATCGTGCTCAAACAAGCTATATTAACGACACCGTTGTTTACAATTCAACCGGAGCACATGCCGTTGAGGTGAGGGGCGGGACGTTCAGACGCGCACTAGAGGCGGTTTAGCCAATAACAACACACTGGGCTAGCTAACCAATCAGAGCCTATTGCCTATTTCTGAGGGTGGGGCTTCATAAAAGCAGGAAATGATCAGCGCGTTTCTCAGAGAAGGGACAGAGCGGTGTGGAATAAAGGTAAATTATGTGAAAAATAATGCTTTAAATAAAATAAAATGTTTTTTAAAAACTAAGCATTAACACATGTTAGACTGCACACCATAAACACAATCAAGCCTAGAAAAAATCAGCACCATTACTCCAGTCTTCAGTGTCACATGATACTTTTAATATGCTGATTTGCTGCTCATGAAACATTTTTAATATTATCAATGTGGAAAACAGTTGTGCTGCTTACCGTGATTAATTTTTTCAGGATTCTTAGATGGAAAAAAGCCTTAAAAACAGCATTTATTAGAAATAGAAATCTTCTGTATCTTTGTCAGTCTTTTAATGTCTTTCCTGTTAATCTTGATCAATTGAATGAACAACCACTCAGAACATCTTAGCAACCACATAGCAACAACCTGGCAAGATTAATTTTTTCAGGATTCTTAGATGGAAAAAAGCCTTAAAAACAGCATTTATTAGAAATAGAAATCTTCTGTATCTTTGTCAGTCTTTTAATGTCTTTCCTGAACAACCACTCAGAACATCTTAGCAACCACATAGCAACAACCTGGCAACCATCCACAGCTCATTTTGCATGTAAGCACCATTCCAACTTGGCTTTCTTGTAGTTTTCTAGTATAATATTTAATGGAATTTGTTTTTATCAACCAGTTTACCACCTAGTTTGAATGATTGACTGTGAGTGTATGTGTGGCTGTTAATAAAAAGATGGGCCTTGCTGAAGCCACGTCACTACATCACAGTTCCCAAAACAGTAGTCCATGTACTGTCTGTGACAAAAATATCCTAGCTTGGATTCAGTCAGCACAAAGCCTTATTTTCTCAGCAGAGGCAGATCCTGACCTCAAGGTCTGAATGACTATAGAGTTTGCTGCATTCAGCTCATGGTGTGTCTCCTTTGAATTGAGCAAAACTTTGCTGAACTTTGATAAATCAAAAGGCTGAATGATGAAGGATGAACTTAACGGTTGTCATGCTTCTCTAGACATATAGAATGTTTTCTACACGGTGTATTTTCTACATTTCTACATGACATGCAATTTCTAATTGTCTTATGCTCACCAAGGATGTGTTTATTTATGGAAGCCCATTTCTGCCACATAAGAAAAAAAAAGGCCTTAAAAACTTGAAATTATGACATACTTAAGTCATAATTACGAGATAAAAAATCTAAATTATGGCTTGCTAAGTTGAATTATGACTTTAAAGGCCGAAAATATGACTTCCTAAATCTAAATTATGACTTTAGAAGTCAACATTGACAATGATATTTCATCTTTATATGCACATTGGTCACAGGATAGTGGTCTAATGATAAACGGGACATTCTAAAACGAATTAACTTGGCTTAAAACAGTTTGGAAGACCAATTTCAGTTCACACATTATTAATAAAGCATATTCCATTTACAGACAAGCAGAATATACCCCCAGAATATGAACACAACGATTTGAGTTGCACGTTAAGCGTTTTCTTGGTGTAGAACATAATATATATATTAATAAACTGTATACCAGATTTGGTCTTCTTCCATTAAACCATGTTCTACCCCAAGAAAACGCTTAACGTGCAACTCAACGCGATGCGGTCATATTCTGGGGTATGTTCTGCTTGTCTGTAAATGGTATAAGCTTTTATTATTAAAGTCATTAAGTCAATTTCGACTTGTAAAGTCATGATTTCGACTTTTTATCTCATAAATGGCTTAAGTCATAATTTAGACTTTTTACCTCATAATTATGACTTTTAAAGTCATAATTTCAATTTAGGAAGTCATATTTTCGACTTTTAAAGTCATCATTTCGACTTTTTATCTTGTAATTATGACTTACGTATGTCATGATTTCGGATGTTTAACCTAAAAATGTGTGGAAATGTGCTTCCATATTTATTTGCTCAAAAATTCAGTAAAAATAATACTGTGAAAATATTATTACAATTTCAAGTACACGTTTTCCATTGTAATATATTTTGAAAAATATTTTATTCTTGTCAGAGCAAAGCTGAATTATCAGCAGTCAGTACTCCAGTCTTCAGTGTCACATGATCCTTCAGAAATCATTCTAATATGCTGATTTGCTCAAGAAACATATCATCAATGTTGAAAACTGTTGTGCTGCTAAATATTTGTGTGGAAACTGATGAATGTTTCAGGATTGTTTAAAGAACAGAAAGTTCAAAAGAACAGCATTCATTTGAAATATAAATATTTTGTAACAGTAAATGTCTTTACTGTCACCTTTGGTCAATCCATCCTTGCTGAATAAGAGTATTAATTAAAAATCGTACTTACCCCAAACCTTTAAACAGTAGTGTATATGCATTCGATTTCGTTACTTTGTAGTTATCTTGTAAGGGCCGCATAATGTTCCTACTTTTGTGCTTTTTTTTTTATCAGTTTAATGTGTTTTTGCTCAATAAGATTATCAATTTAAAAAAAAATGAAAAGGACAATCTTACTGACCTCAAACCACTCAGATGATATTTAACTAACCTCTGGCTAAAATTCTTCCGTACGAAAACTTGTTTAATGTTGTTTCTGCAACAGTGAAGAAAGTAACTATACAAATACAAACTAAACATTAATTTCACCATTTGTTTACAAAATGTGTCTACAAAATAGGTACAAAAGTGTTTTCTAACTCCTGGTTGGCTTCGTTTAAAAAAACAGGTGCTGCTCATTTGTCGGACGGAGAGGTGGAGGTCCACAGGCTATATCTGTCGGGAAGAACTGTGACAAGTTTGGCATCGTGGTGCATGAACTCGGGCATGTCATTGGATTCTGGCACGAGCACACACGACCCGACCGGGACGAGCATGTTGATATATTTCGAGAAAACATCCAGCCAGGTACAGTAACTATCAAAACCTCTACTACATACAACTGTAGAATGACTTCTAATTCTCCTGTATATGCCCATAGTTGCCAGAATCATAACTTTTATGCATTGTATTATATCTCAAACCCAGAATAATTCATAATTGCGTGAGATTCCGTAGAAGTGTGATGAAGCCTATGTTGCACTTTACAGGTCAGGAGTATAATTTCATAAAGATGGAGCCAGATGATGTGGATTCGCTTGGAGAGGTTTACGACTTTGACAGTATCATGCATTATGCCAGAAACACCTTTTCCAGGTTCGGATTCATAGGACTTTAATGTAACCTGTACACAAGTAGATACTGTTATTTTAGAGATAATTGGATAATATATAACATATACTGAAAATATTTGGTGTAGAAACAATTTTCACTCAGAAATTGCTAGCATGTATCTCAAATACTTATAAAGAAATGACAACACTATATAAATTAAATTTTTTTACATTGTATAAATGAATACAATTTCTGCTAAATACCACTTCAATCTGATTACGCAACCTCCCGTTGACACTTTAATTATTCTCTGTATGTTGACTGAAAAATCAACCATTATTTATTCTCCGATGTATTAAAGGGGCCATATGATGTTGCTAAAAAGAACATTATTTGGTGTATTTGGTGTAATGGCTGGAGCGACGAGACAAAAACATTAAAACCCATTATAAACGAGGCATTTGTTGCATCCAGTGCGGACATAATTAGGGATTATAATGACTTATACTGTCTTTTTTTTGCATTGCGTTGCATCGCGCCGCGTAAACATAAAACCATGTCTACATTTGTGATC
>NW_015536501.1:414601-467045 GCF_001515605.1 Sinocyclocheilus anshuiensis | reverse complement strand
ATTTCTAGTTGTGTCCTCTTTTGGAAGGCCAAACAAAGTAGTTTCGCTTTCACATCGAAACACACGGCGGGCTTGAGTGAGCAGAGGCCGGGGGGCTTGAGTGAGGAACGGCCGACGGATTCGACGAAGGAGCGTCCGGTGGGCTTGCGGCAACCACTTGTGACGACCCTGGGCTTGACTCCGCTTCGTCCACGGTGAAAGCAAATCCGGCGATCCACAGCGCGAAGTTGATGTAGTTAGAACGAGCCATTTTAGGAGGGCGTTTTTGACTCTTAACTTTTATAAAGAATATCTCTTTGGATTTGAGACTTTAGTCTTTGCAACTTTACAGATCTTCTTTATGCACCAAGAGCTTGTAACACTTCAAAGAGAAAGGACAAATTGAAATCGCATCATATGACCCCTTTAAACAAAAATAAAAATGCAAATATTAATTTCTACACTAATTATAAAAGACAGGCACATTATTGCATGTGTTACTGTCTTGTTTTTAAGACAAGCGTTGAGCTGATGGGACAGAGCAGGATTTGAGGACTTGGCGCTGTCACAGACTGCTGACTAACCTGTTGTTAGTGGCTTGAGAATGGAGATCTAGCCAGCTGCTTTGAGGGGGCCCGTTGTTTAGGACAAGCAGGAAGGAATTCAGACAAGGAGCCAAGGCTGAAATGCAGATAGACTTTTAGGTAGAGTGTCCTTTGGTCAGTTGTTTTGGGTCTCACAAAGCTGCTCTGAATTGACCAAACTCGCAAACAGTTTGGAAACAGTGAGGATAATGCTGATGTAGTCAAATCCAAATGCACTTTGCATTTGGATTAGACTAAGAAAGCTCTATTAATCAGCTCTATTAATTTTATTAATAACTCAAACGTATTCAGAAAATATTCACTAGCAAACCAGTTTGATTTAAAATTATTTTAAAAATTCCTTGACGTCATGCACAGTCAGAAAAAAAAGGTACAAAATTGATGTGGTACCCTTTCAAAAGGTTACTTTTGAAGTACTAATATGAACCTTTTGAGGTACCATATAAAGTACAAATATGTACCTTTTCACTTTTGTACCTTAGGGTAGCGCAACAGTGACAGCTTTGTACTCTTTTTTCTGAGTGTGTGGAAATTGTTTTGATCAAAATGCTTGTGGTTAATGTCTTCTGTATCTTCTAACAGCCGTAGTCAGAGTCTGAGAAAAACTTCACATCAGTTAGTAGCGCAATGGTTTGTGGGAAGCTGGCTTGGTTTCTCTGTGATTGTTATTTTTAGTGTTTTGCAAAGTGGCCCCTCTCCTTCTGGCCTCTAAACCAGGAATATTCACATTGTGCGGTTTTACCTCCAGAATTTTGCAGTTGGGGGATCCTGGAATTAGGCCGAAACAAATAAAGCTCTTCCAGGCTTTTTGTCCTGGACAATTGCAGGGGCTGGAGTGCCGTTGTTCTCTGGCAAGCAGGGTGGGCTCCAGGGAGTCGCAGTCCAGCGAGGCAATGCTTTAAACTCCGCTCTGACTGATCTGCGTCCACATGCTGGCCATTCAGGGTGCTGTCGTCATGGGAACTGGACGAGAGAAAAGAGCAATCATTCTGTGCTCAGAACAGCAGAGAGAAAGACTGTATGTAGTGAATAAATGCCAATCAAATGTGATTCATATTTGAGTGGTGCAAGCTGGATCTCTGATGTCATTATCATGTACAGTGGCCCCAAAATGTATTTGGACACATATCATGTTAACTAAAACTAAAACCATAAATCATTTTTGAAACTTGAATCAAAATAAACATTTACTAATAAAATAAAATATTTGAAAATAATATTTTATTTCAGCTAGTTGTCAAAGCAACATTTTCAAGTTTAACTAAAACTAGTTTAACTACATAGTTTAAAAACTGCAACAAGAACGATAACTATAAAGATATAGCTATCTTTAACTATACTTTAACTACAGCTAACTATAAGAAAATATTAGCATCCACACCAGCAGACGATATTGTCTGTTTATTCTAAGCGCACTCTCGTCTGCCGCTTTAAATTCTCGAGATCGTTATAGCAGGATGGATTCTGATTGGGTGTCAATGTTTGTATCAGCTGGAAAAAAAATAGTTCTGAAAGTGATTCCAACGATATCGTTTCTCTGTGCCTTTATCGTTATAGCTGTGGTGTGGACTCTGCTATTCTTTAATATTGAGAATGATTTTTAGAACTATATCTTTGTAGTTATCTTTATAGTTATCGTTCTTGGTGTCTAGCGGGGCTTAACTGTAAAAACGAATAAAAATGACTAACTTTATTATTAAAACTAACTAAAATTAAAATTAAAACAGAAAATGTAAACAATCTAATTCAAATTATAAACAAAAAACTAATAGCATGTCAATTTTACTAAAATAAGACTATACCAAAGTCCCTTTTAAGGCAATGTCATTCGGCGGCCATCTTTAACATACCTCTCAGGCATGCAAGTGCAGATCCTATCTCTCTGAATGGGGAAACATCAAATTCTCCAAAACTGTTCGCCAAGGGCACGTCTCAGAATGCTGACTGTTTCTATAGCAACCGGGACTTCAAACAGCAGCTGCAGTGATGTGCTGACTTTACCGATTAGGGATTGGCTCTTTTGCTCAGAAGGCGGGGCTTTGTTCGATAGAGCGGCCATATTGGCCTTGACTATACTCAAGACATCACAAGAATAAATGGCTTTTTAAAATATTAAAATAGAAAACATTTTTATTGCAATAATATTTCACAATAATACTGCATAGTATTGCTATTCTTTAATGTGTTTTATCTTACTATACTTTATTGTTTCACTCACAAATAATTGGGGTGCTGTTGCTTTTGTGAAAAACAGGGGCATCTATCTTGATACCATGCTGCCAAAGTTTGAAGTTGATGGAGTCCGACCTCCCATCGGGCAGCGGACGAGACTGAGCAAAGGGGACATCGCTCAAACTAGAAAATTATATAAGTGTCCAAGTAAGTGGCCCTTACGTCAGGCATCTTTGTACTGTAGCAGCCAATCTTGCATCACTGAGCGACCGTTTGAAGAAGCAGCCAGCTTTTTAGATTTCCTTCGGCTCTTGCTTACAAAGTTTGGAGTGTTTTTGACAGATGCATTTGTGACTGTGACATCAGTTTAATTGTAAAGTGGGAGAATGAAACAGCTATATTATTATCCCGTCATAGAACATTTGTTTTTCCAGTCATCTCCTTTGATCTCAGCTGGAATGATGGTGATTTCCCACTTCAAAATAAAAGCGTGATCCCTAAAACTGACCTTAGCATCTGGAAAACTCCTACTGTTTTCCAATAAGAGGATCTGGTTTCCAGGTCAAGCATCTGTGAGTTTGTCTCGATGTGGTTTCGACTTTGGGTTGTGCACAGGATGTGGCGAGAGCCTTCAGGACAGCACTGGAAACTTCTCCTCCCCTGGGTTCCCTAATGGGTATGCTGCATATCTTCACTGTATATGGAGGATATCGGTCACGCCTGGGGAGAAGGTAGAAGAACTTGACACAGAATCATATACATGAGCTGATATGCAGAAACACATATATGAGCTGGATGTTACATTACACCAGTCAGTAAAATTGTATTATTTTATTTCTGTTTTATTTTCTCTTTAACACAATCAATTGAATTGTAATAAAATAAACAATAAATAAAAAAACGTACCTTTTAGAATGATTTCTAAAGGATCGTGAGATACTGAAGACTGGAGTAATGATGCTGAAAATTCTGCTTAAAATATTTGAAAATAGAATACTTTATTTAAATAATATTTCACTGTATTTCTGTTTTTACTGTATTTTTGATCAAATGAATGCAGCCTTGGTGAGCGTGAGAGACTTCATTAAAAATTAAGAACCTTTTTTGACTTCCAACTTCTCGTTCCTTTTGTCTGTGTTTCGTTTTCTTTGTTAGATCATTCTTAATTTTACTTCAATGGATCTGTACAGAAGTCACTTGTGCTGGTACGACCATGTGGAGATTCGTGATGGATACTGGAGAAATGCACCTTTGAAAGGTTCTCGTATTTATTATTAAGATAATTTCTGCATTTCTTTGTCTTAAATGCCTTTTAATTATTTTTTTGTTTTGATAAATAAAAAATGCTCTTGGTTTTTTCATTACTGAAATTATTGAAAAAAATAATATGCAAATGTGTCACAACAGAATATTCCATCAACCCTGTCCATGACAATCTGAAAGAAAGTGGAGCCCCATCTTTGATCAGTTTGTTGCATTTGCTTCAGGCCGTTTTTGTGGAGACCAGCTACCCGAGGCCATCGTGTCCACTGACAGTCGACTGTGGATTGAATTCAGCAGCAGCAGTAATTGGGTGGGGAAAGGCTTCTCTGCTGTCTATGAAGGTATAAGTCCACTCATCACCAGCTGAGAGGCTCATCTGTTCCCCTGTAATAATAAGTGATGTCCTGTCCATGGATTCAGCTATTTGCGGAGGTGAAGTGAGACGAGACAGTGGACAGATCGAGTCACCCAATTACCCTGATGATTATCGGCCTAATAAAGTGTGCACATGGAAGATCATCGTACCCCAGGGGTTTCATGTGGGCCTCGTCTTCCAGTCGTTTGAGGTAGGGTGCGTTATTGTCATGTGATGTTCTGTAACTAGCCTCAGACAGCAGTGTGTGAGAGCACAAAAATATACATTACAATGCTGTCATTTGTACAACATGTGTGTCCCCATGACTACTGTTGATATAATTGACAGAATGCTGAACGTTTTAATTAATAAAGCAAAATAAATTGAAACAATAAAATATCAGCCAATTTGCATGTCCCTGTTTACCACCATTTCACATTAATGGGTAATATTATATTATATTATATTATATTATATTATACCAGTCAAAAGATTTTGGACAGCAAAATTTGTAATGTTTTTTAAAGAATTCTCTTCTGCTTACCAAGCCTGCTTTTATTTGTTCCAAAATACAGCAAAAGCAGTAATATTGTGAAATATTTTTACTATTTAAAATAACTGTTTACTATTTGAGTATATTTAAAAATGTAATTTATTCCTGTTAAAAATAGTACTTGGAAATTATATATACTTAAGTGCAAACAATGTAGTTTCTGGATAACTAATTGCATGTTAATTGCAGTTAATCCAAATTTATTATAATTTAGCTTGATATTAAATGAAATTAGCTCAAACTTCGAGTGCTTTTTAAGTAGGACGTTTTTTAGTAGGACTTAAGAAATTATTAACAGAAATTGAGGTAGAAAGTACACTTTCTAACTATATTTAAAAAACAATAGAATTATGAAATTAAATATAAAGATGTACTTATATTTAATTTCATAATTCTATTGTTTTTGAAATATGGTTAAAGTGTACTTCCTACCTCAATTTCTGTTGTTTTTAAAAATATTTAAATTACAAATTTGTAATAACGAAGTTGCAATTTAATGTATATGATATTTTAACTTTAAATTTAATATCAAATATCACAGTAGTTAGACTTATAATCAAGTACTTTACATGTACTTTAGTATGTTAGTCAAAATAAAAATAAGTGTACTTTATTTACGCATGGCTAAATGATTATG
Organism: Sinocyclocheilus anshuiensis; assembly: GCF_001515605.1. Lineage (NCBI taxonomy): Eukaryota > Metazoa > Chordata > Actinopteri > Cypriniformes > Cyprinidae > Sinocyclocheilus > Sinocyclocheilus anshuiensis. Next base: position 461,481 of record NW_015536501.1, on the reverse strand, counting down.
AAAACAATGGTTTAAAATGTACACAAAAAATGTTTAATATGCTTTTAATATGACTATTTCAAAAGTGAGTTATGAAATACAGCAATCAAAGTGTACTCCCTTTAAGTACACTTTCATTTCATTAATATTATCTGCAAGGACATTTTAAAAAATATATACTTTTAAGGTTTAAAGCACACTGCAAACACTTTTGAGCGTTATTGAATGAAGTGTTATTGTAGAGGAATGTGTAGAGAGAGCATTTAATGATGGGAAGAGAAAGGGAGAACTGAATTCGGAAATGTCATGAAATGTTAGTCATTGCAGAGCAGAACACACAAATCGATGAAATGCCTGTGATTTATTGTGGCTTCAGCTTCTTGTCATGGCATCACAAGTGCTGATTAGCAGTACTGACAGTGAAGCATTTTTATTGAATTTTCGGGCAGAGAGGTGCCACAAGTAACATTTCTATCATGACCCTTTTCTCTGCTTTCACACTCAGATTGAGAAACATGACAACTGTGCGTATGACTACCTGGAACTGCGAGATGGCGATTCCGAGAACAGCCCTCTACTGGGCCGCTTCTGTGGCTACGCAAAGCCAGACGATATCAAGAGCAGCTCCAACCAGCTGTGGATGAAGTTTGTATCTGACGGTTCGGTGAACAAAGCTGGGTTTGCAGCTAATTTCTTCAAAGGTGACACTCCTGAATTATATATTGACTGCTTTGCCTCCTTTGTGACCTTCTGACCTCGAGGTGTGCTTGTAATGCAGAGATTGACGAATGCTCCAAGCCTGATAACGGTCACTGTGAGCAACGCTGTGTCAACACCCTGGGCAGCTACCACTGCGGCTGTGACCCTGGATACGAGCTCACCCCGGACCGCCGCAGCTGCGCAGGTGATACCAAAACCTGTTCAAGTAAACGAATGCGCTAAAAACCACACAGAATACCCTAGTTATATCTACCTCACATTTAAGCAGTAATCTAAAGCTATTATTCTTGGACACTACCAGTCAAAAGTTTGGATTCATTAAAGCTTTTTTAAAATAATTTTAAGTCTCTTATGCTCACCCAGGCTGCATTTATTTAATAAAAAATACAATGTTTGTTTATTTTCTTCTTAACGCCATTCCAGCATCTATGGCTATATTCATGGCGAGATCCATAAGTCTGTTATACACACAATTCAGAAATATTATTGCAATTTAAAAGAACTGTTTATTTTTAAATATATTTTAAAATGTAATTTATTTGTGTTATGATGGCAAAGCTGAATTTTTAGCAGCATAACCGCAGTCTTCAGTGTTACGCAATCCTTCAGAAATCATTCTAATAGGCTGATTTTGATAACATATTGCCGCAGGAAGGGTAAACTGTGGTATCCAGTTGTATTTATTAATCATAATGGCTAAAACAGAATGTGAGATCATGTTCTACCTGTTATTCTCCGGCCTTCCCATATGCAAATGTGTAATATATGTACATATTACAGAGATATTCATACATACGTTAACACATGCATATATTAAATTTAAGAACATATACTCAAAAGGCAATTTCATACATTAGCATATATAGCCCATAAAAATATGTATCATGCTAAAAACTGTCAGTGCATGTTGATATCGTAGAAGTAAATCAAAGATACAAAAGATAGACATGTATTTTTTTTTACAAAGACATACTGTATATACAAACAATTCTGTATGTTTATAGAAGTCGGTTTAATACAGTTGCATATATTAATGCATATCTAAACTTTGTAATTGAATAAAAAATATTAATATGAATTATTATATTGATCATTAAAGTTTGTTCATAGTTTATTAACTGATGTTAACTGAAGAAACTTTAAAATGTAAAAATGTATTCGCAATAGTAAATGTTGAAATTAACACACTCCAACGAGGAACAATACTTGTATAGCCATATACTTATATTACCATTTCATTTCAACAGCCATGTTTAAAGATGGCCATCTTTAAATATCTAAACACAGGCCATAACATTGAAATGACATACATATGGATATTGTATGTATACTCTCACACTTTATTTGCTTTTATTTTAGAACACCTGATGTTTATCTAATCAAAATAACAAAATATGGCAGTCACACACTGGGCAAAAGCGCAGCACTGCGTCTAGGACAACTTGCAGGTATCGCACACACACCGGACGCGTCGCGACGGTCTAAAACAGTTTATTTAATCACCAAATTGGCAAAAGTTTACTTCAAGACTGAACAAAGTAGCAAAAATGGGAAAAAGAAAGCGCAATCTATATTATAGCTCTCTAAATGAAGCATATTTTATTAGAGCCACAGAAAGACAAACATTTCATTGCACAATTTTACAGCCTAGGGTGAAGTCATTATGTACATTAACAATGATTTGGGACAAATATAATGCTAATTAATGGAAAACTATGCAAATGGTGCTCTGTGGCGTGGCAGGATTTTCTGTCAGTTGCATTAAAATCCGTGTCTGAAGTTTCCCACACTTTGCAGCAGGCAGCCTCACGTGTCAAAACAAACAACACAACGTGTCAGTGATTTCTGCATCTAGAGGCCGCTCTCACACTGTATAATAACAGCAGACCTTCCTAGCCGCTCCAGCATTGAACGCAACCCGAGAAAAACTATTGGCATGGATTTCGGCCGACCTCTACATATTATATTGACATGGATTTTATGTTACAAAGTTATCTTCATCCATTCGGATAATGAAAATATCTCACCTTATAGGTAATATATGACAATATGACTCTTGATATAGGGCAATATATGTCATATATTGAATTTCCTTATGGGTTTGTAAATTATAAAGGAACAAACTGTGGAATCAGACCTGAAGTTGCCTTTTAATAACCATAAACGATCAGGAAAACCAGAGTGTGAAAGCTTAGTTATGTTCCAGTTAAAAGGGAGTTGCTGCTGTTTCATTCACTGTTCTCCAATCAGCCTTTGAGAGTTTTATGATTGGCAACGCAATTCTCATTATATGAGTTTGTTAGAATTTGATTGCAGATTGTTTTTTAATTGTTCTGGAAATTTGAACATGTGTGACTGGAGTGAGTTCACCTCAGTTTGTGCTACGGACACAAATGGTAGAAATGATGCGGCTTAAAGAAATGAGGGATTTAGGCCATATTTATAAAGAATTGAGCAAGTAATCAAGCACCCAAAACACCCCAGCAACTGCTAAAAACACAGCTAAAAACAGTATAGGGCTGTTCTCGGAATCACCATCTCGCAGTTCCAGGTAGTCATACGCACATTTGTCATGTTTCTCAATCTGAGTGTGAAAGCAGAGAAAAGGGTCATGATGGAAATGTTACTTGTGGCACCTCTCTGTCTGAACAATCAATAAGAAACAACATAAGACTATGGAAAAAAAGAACGCACTAGAGAGCTTGGCAAAAAAGGCCTGGACGTCCACGGAGGACAATAGTGGTGGATGATCGGAGGATCCTCTCCATGGTAAAGAAAAACCATTTCACAACATCCAGCCAAGAGAAAAACACTCTCCAGGAGGTAGGCATGTCACTATCAAAGTCTACAATCAAGAGAAGACTTCACGAGAGGAAACACAGAAGGTTCACCACAAGGTGCAAACAAGGCCAGATTAGACTTTGCTAAAAAAACATCTAAAAAAAAAAAAAACGATCACTTCTGGAAAAGCACTCTTTGGTCAACCGCCAGTCCTAAAGGGGCACCATGTGGTAATCTGATCGGACCACATGTCTGTGGTGTCCTACATAAATTGCTAGGAAGGCCTCTCCTCGAAGCGTCTCTTCATTTTGGTAGAGCGCCTCCTGGAATGGGCTCAACTCAACCTGTGCTCGCTGAGAGCAGTGCATATACCGGGCAAATTGAACCAAGGAGCAGACATGTTATCAAGCAGCAACGTCCCCTCAGGGGAGTGTATCATACAGTATCACACTGTGTCAAGTCTACAATCAAGAGAAGACTTCATGAGAGCAAATACAGAGGGTTCACCACAAGGTGCAAACCATTCATAAGCCTCAATAATAGAAAGGCCAGATTATACTTTGCCAAAAAACATCTAAAAAAGCCAGACCACTTCTGGAAAAGCATTCTTTGGACGGCTGAAATTAAGGTCAACCTGTACCAGAATGACGGGAAGAAAAAAGTATGGAGAAGGCTTGGAATAGCTCATGATCCAAAGCATACAACATCGCTGTGAAACATAGTGGAGCAGTGTGATGGCATCACAAAGGAGGAAACCCAGTCTCTGGCGATGTCCATGAGTTCCAGACTTAAGGCACTCATTGCCTGCAAAGGATTCTCAACAAAATATAAAAAATTATAATTATATTTATGATTATATTTATTTGTCCAATTACATTAGAGCCACTGAAAATGGGGGGATACAATAGGTTGTAATTCCTAAGCATTTTATGTTATATATATATATATATATATATATATATATATATTAGTGCTATCTAACAATTAAAAAATATTAATTATCATGATTTCATGATTAATCATGATTAATCCCACCTAACATTAAAGTTTTAAAATATACTTTTATATTGCAATAATTTCACATTCAGTCTTCAAAATTAATGTAGAAAACATAAAGACAGTATATTTTTAATGCCATCTTTTTTATGGCTGAGTATCACTGATACCAATACTATTGATGTCTTCTAGGAAATAGTTTTCCCCCCTAATATTTAACCATTGACTATATGTAAGGTTGACTATACTAAAATTACAGTATAATTGAGAGCTATCAATTTGAACATTTATTAGACTTTTAAAAAAATTACAACTTCTAATTTAAGTGAACTTAAAACAATCTTCGCATAAACCCATTATAATAAATGTCATATTTCAATTCAATTAAATTCAAGTTTATTTGTATAGCGCTTTTCATGATACAAATCGTTGCAAAGCAGCTTTACAGCAAATTAAGTTTCTACAATATATTTAGTAGTAGCTTGTCAGTGGTGACTGTTAAATTGATGTACATATGGCAGAAATGTACGGTAAAATTCAGTTAATGACGTAATCAAACTGACCATGAACACTTAACAGCAATGATTATATGTTGCAATCAAACTTGTAGCAAAATTTGGTAGTTTATGATGCTTCAGGGTTGGCATCATCTGAGGTGGTTTGCATTTACCTGTGGCCTTCAGCAAGCAGGAAATGTACAGAAATTGAATAAAGTTATCAAACACTAACTTATAAATTAAATATAGAAGAATCTTTAAAGCTACAAAAGTTATTGATTTCCTCTTTTTTCTTTTGTTCTTCACATCAGACATCACAGCAGCTGGGGTATTAGGTTATTTAACTGCTATTACTATAAGAGCTGCCGCTGTTGAAAGTGACGCTGATCTGACACGCATGCTCGTAGTTTCATTCGCACTTTAATATGAAATGATACAGGCACTTTAATATGAAATGAACCAAAATTCCTAGGCTTATGCATCCGACAGAATAAAACGCAACATTTTTTGTTATATATATATATATAAATGAATTAATTTTTTTTGAACTAACGAAAAATGTTGTGCTTTATTCAGTCGGATGCAGAACCCTTGGAATTTTGGTCAATCCATGTCTAATTTTTTCTGGTGCATGTGTGATAATCAAAGAAGGACTATTGATTCTGCAAACAGTGCTTGAATATACCTCACAAGAAAACCAGCACACACAGAAATTAGAGAAAGAGATCTCTCCTCTCAATGTTAGGAGCTCTCTGTTGAGATTGATTTTCTTGGCAAAGATAACAACAAAGACACTTGACTCCTTCTAGGAGTATGGAGTTCTAAAAGACATCTTGGTTCGGCGCTGCTCATATTAAACCAAGCAAACTTTTCTGCATTACATGGAATTTGCCATTCAAAGCCATAAAGTGTTTACGATAATTGTATTCGGTTTTCTTTAGACCTTAGAAGATTAAAAATTGTGTTGCTGAAAACTGGAAGATTTCTGTTATTTGTGTCTCTTTGCTTGTTGGCTTGGCAGTCAAGACAGCAGCATAATAATGGCTCCTCCATCTGATCCCAGCAGCTGCCTGTGGTGGATTCATCTCCAAACTCAATGGCTCCTTCACTAGTCCAGGATGGCCGCAGGAATACCCACCTAACAAGAACTGTGTGTGGCAGCTCATTGCCCCAGTGCAGTACCGCATCACTCTGCTTTTCGATGCTTTTGAGATCGAAGGGAACGATGTAAGCTGACTATGCTGGAGACTGTGTGACTTGTAACAAGGTTGCCAAGACCAAATAATCTTTTGACCACAGTGACAATGTAATGAGCTCCTCTGTTCGCAGGTTTGTAAATATGATTACGTTGAAGTACACAGCGGCCTGTCCACAGATGCAAAGCTTCATGGGAAATTCTGTGGCACAGAGAAACCAGAGGCGATCACGTCCCAACTCAACAGTATGCGCGTTGAGTTCAAATCAGACAACACCGTGTCCAAGAGAGGCTTCAAAGCTCAGTTCTTTTCTGGTGAGAATGACCTGCGATTGTCCTTTGCATCTTGCCGATAATCAGCTAATGAACAATATTCATATGTTTCAGACAGACTTGACTTTTTTTTCTGACAGAATCCTGGGTTCAATACAAGTAAGCTCAGAAAGTAATGTCATTCTGTCCTTCTGTCCAACAAAAATCACATTTACAGTAATTCACATACAATGGAAGTCTGTGGGGATGTGCAGAACTGTCAAGGTTCCTTTAATAGCATGCATGAATGTTGTAGACTCCCGTTTGACTGTTATATATGCAGTTGGGCATATTGTGTCAATCAGCAGACTAAATAATAATGTACTTCCTCTTTTTCTCTGGCAGACATGGATGAGTGTTCTAGGGAGAATGGAGGTTGCCAGCATGAGTGTGTGAACACGTTTGGGAGCTACAGCTGTCAGTGTCGCAGCGGCTTTGTGTTGCACAGCAATAAACATGACTGCAAAGAAGGTTTGGCTTCACATCACATTACCAATCATTCCTGTATTGGAAAATATTTGTCATGTGTGAAATAAACTGATTAGAAGGGTAAGAAAACAATTATTTGGTCAATCTAAAACACATTGATGTTTTGTGAAGGCATTAATTTGCATTTTAACACAAAATGTCAAAATTAAATACTTCAAAGCTCTATATTCTTTTTGAAGTGATACAGATACTGATACAAAGGTTTTTTTTATTTTATTTTTTTTGCAAAGTGCAGTTTCGTTATTGCTCCAAGGCTGCCCTGCCCTGAGTGCACAAAAACACTTCTTTTTGCTTTTTGTAAACTCATTAAACCTGAATTTGAAAGGGATATTTTTACCCCGAAATAAGTAAATGTCACTGTTTGCTCACCCTCATGCTGTCCCAAACCCATTAAAACTTTGGTTAATCTTCAAAACACAAATTAAGATATTTTTTATGAAATTTGCGAGGTGGTGTCTGTCCCTCTTTTGACCCTCTATTATCCAGGTAAAGAAAAGGCTAAAAGATCCAAATAGGTCATAAAGGCATTGTAAAATGAATCCATATGAATCTCATGAAATATTTTATATGTATTTTATTTAGATTTAGATTTAGAATTATGAAAATAAGACATAAGCTTATAGAAAATATATATTTTAATGTGTCTTACTCTTTACAGCAATCCTAATTCTGGATTCCCAGCAATCATTTTTATCTTGGATTTGTGCTTTTAGTGGGCTGTGATCAGGTCATTACCAGTGTTTCCGGTATCATCACAAGTCCAAACTGGCCAGATAAATACCCCAGCAAGAAGGCCTGCACATGGACCCTATCCACCACCCCAGGCCACCGCATTAAACTGGTAATTGCATCATTCAGCCAGACAAAATGAGTGGTTAAAGATAGAGCATACACTGGTAATCAAAGCAATGGTTAAAACCAATCCACCAGCTCAAATTGCATTCTCTCTATTCACAGGCTTTTGAGGAGATAGACATGGAGGCTCATGAAGAGTGTGCTTATGACCACTTGGAGATATATGATGGCCCAAATGGCAGAGCAACCAGTTTTGGTCGCTTTTGTGGGAGTAAAAAGCCATCGCCTGTCATTTCCAGTGACAATAGCATGTTTCTGCGGTTCTTCTCGGATAACTCGGTACAGAAGAGGGGTTTTAAGGCCTCTCACTCAGCAGGTATTTTTTTGTGTGGTCCTGAGGTTCTCCATAATGAACGTTTGATTTCAGTTAACGATAATCGCTCTTGTTCTCAGAGTGTGGCGGTAGTCTGAAGGCAGAGATAAAGACCAAGGATCTGTATTCCCACGCACAGTTTGGTGACAACAACTATCCCGGAGCTTCAGACTGCCAGTGGGTGATCTCAGCGGAGAAGGGCTACGGGGTGGAGCTCATCTTCCACACCTTTGAGACTGAGGAGGAAGCTGACTGCGGCTATGATTACGTGGAGCTGTTTGATGGTGCTGATGTCAAAGCGCCCAGGCTGGGACGTTACTGTGGGTCTGGGGTAAAGCAAAAACTTAAGATCTTTGTTAAACATAAGCAATCATTATGCTTAAAAATGTCTATACATTTTACAGTACAACAAATTATATGTCTCAATCATTTGATCATTTATAGCCGCCAGAGGAGGTCTACTCAGCTGGTGATGCCATTGTCATCAAATTTCACTCAGATGACACCATCAACAAGAAAGGTTTCCATGTTCGGTACACAAGCACCAAGTTCCAGGACACCTTGCACACTAGTAAGTGAGTTCATCATGACAGAAGCGCTCTGGAGAACATAGCACCCAGGGGCCTCTAATACCTCCTGCGCACCTGTGTTAGTGATGCCACCCGAGGCCCCATGTTCCCTCCCCTCCAGACTGCAAAGAAGAAGACATAGTGGTACCAAACCCCTTTGAAAAGCTGGGAGGACAAGCTTGATGTAGGGATATGGCAACATAATTTGCCTTGTCGTACTTCAAAGGATCCATTGAAAACTCTATAGGAAATGGAACATCTGAGTGGCAGATATTATCAGTATGAAGAACTTTGTTGACTGCAAGTCAAGGAGGAAGGATAAATTAGATTCAACATGTCCCTGATGCACTTTCGCCTCCTAGAGATCTCTTCAGTTACTCAAAGGCTAGAATCTAAAAGACTTTTAGATGATTATTTTATTATAAAAGGAAATAATGAAATGCACAATCATAGTTCTTTATTGCCACACATCTAGTTGGCGGTAATTGAGTTTGGAAATATATAAAATATCATTCAATGATAATTACAAGGATTATATCTTATGTAAAAAGCAATTCTAGCACTATTTCTTACACGAGAGTTGTACATGATTATTCAGACTACTAGACTTAAATTATATGACATTAAATTGTCCACCTGAAGCAATGAGCTGTAAGACAAAAATGTTAATGCGACTAATAAACATATGAGATGACATTTATTTTATCGTTCTTTTGACTGTGTATAAAATGAGCTAGGATTGAGTGGTATATAAGTACACAGAACAAACTTTATCAGAAATCTTGGTCTTTCGTAAAGACGTGTTTGTAATGATTAGTTTATGGTAGTCCTGAAACTTTAACCTATTATAGTCCAATGTGTAGTAGTGTGCCAACCTGGCTAACAACAAATTAGTTTGTTTATCTTCATGATCTGTTAATGTTTTTGTTTCCTAGCTTGGTCAGGCTGGTCTGTTGGCTAGTTTTAAAGGGATTTCAGACACATTTAAGCTTATCAGCATAACCATATTAGACATGTAAAATCTTAAAATGTCTTTCAATCCTCTCTTAAAACTCACTTTTTTAGACTTGCTTTTCTTTTATATATACAGGTGCATCTCAAAAAATTTGAATATCGTGAAAAAGTTAATTTTTTGTAACTTATTTCAAAAAGTGAAACTTTCATATATTCTAGATTAATTACATGTAAAGTAAAACATTTCAAATGTTTTTTTTTTTTTTTAATTTTGATGATTAGAGCTTACAGCTCTACTCGGTCAAAAATCCAGTATGTCAAAATATTAGAATATTTCCTAAGATCAATCAAAAAAAGTTCAAGGAAAAAGTTTTTTCTAAACAAAAAAGTTCAAGTTCTTTAAAGTATGTTCATTTATGCACTCAATACTTGGCTCCTTTAGTACAAACTCCAGCATCAGTGAGGTGTGGCATGGAAGCGATCAGCCTGTGGCACTGCTGAGGCACTATTGAGCCTTCAGCTCGTCTGTATTGCTGGATCAACTTGAGATCAGGGGAGTGAGGTTTACCTGCACAGCACCTACCCGCTGGCCTCCGTTACATATATATATCAGAGTTACTTATTGTGCGGTGTAAGCTTCCTAAAAGACTTAATGACTCATGCCACTTGTTGGGTAAGTCAATGTGTCTAATAATTATAAAAGTTGGCGAAAATTAGAAAACTAGATGCTGATTCAGTCAGTCAGCGTGGGTAGCTCGCTCTTTCCGTGAGTACAATTGCACCATATTTTGGTTAGTGATGGTAACTGCATTATTCTTACGAAGTTAAGAGACGGGAAAGATTTTGTTAAATATTTACCAGACAGTAAAAATGAAGCAGAACATTTTGTTGGTGTTTTTTTTTTTTTTATATAATTTCTTTCATGGATTGTACATGTTTGATATTAAATAATTAGTCTTGTAGATTTTAGACTATAGACTGCCTATTGTCCTATCCCAGCGGTTCTCAAACCTCTCCATGAAGTACCCCCAGCACTGCACATTTCATATGTCTCCTCTCCCTTATCTAACACACCTGATTCAACTCACCAGCTCATTAGTGGGGACTGCAAGACCTGAAGTGGGTGTGTCAGATATAGGGAGACATACAAAATGTGCAGTGCTGCTGGGGGTACTTCATGGAGAGGTTTGAGAACCACTGACTTAGCCTAATGTGATCTCTTGTGTTTTACAAGTGTATATTTTCTCTTTCTCTGCGGGATTTGAATAAGGATCGTGTAGACAGTGAGGTCCGTAACACATGTGTCAGTCAGCATTCCCATTTATCTCGGTGACAGTGGAAGTATGCTTGTGTCCATCTTTGGTCACTAATAACTCTTTTGATTGGCTGATGGCGCAAGAACATGCATAAACCCCTCACTAGTGATAGTCCTGAGATGTGACGTCAAAGGCAGCATATTGAGGAAAATATAAGTCCACTTTCAGGATCATCTAAAAAAACATCAGTTACTGGTTAAACATCCTCTATACTGAAATATTTTATGTATATTTTATGATTATATGTTGCTTGCTAAAAATATAAAAATACACAGCCAATTTTGAATGGCTGTCAATGGGGGGAAAAAAAGCTTTTTGCTTTCACAACAGTGTAGTTACCACATCTACCAGCAGGGGCTGGCTTGACCATGCTGACCAGCCAAATCCTCACCCCTTTGTTTATAAAATCGAATATCACAGAAACGTGTAGAATATATGATATCTGCCAGGTAATGGGGTAACTTATGCCTGGTAGTCTAAAATAAAATCCTTTAACGTGGGAAAGGGTCATAAGCCATGGTTGCCAACCATTTTTGAAGATTTTGTTTCATCTTCATGTGCCTCCACTAACCCACTGTAATGTTAAGATAGTATAGTCATATGCAATTTTGCATATGTCATTTTTTTAAAGTTTTTTTTTTTTTTTGGAAATGGCAAGTCTCGGAAACAAAAAGTCTTAACTTAAAATATCCAGGTCCAGCCTAGTGTTTATATAAAAAATAAATATTAATATTATTAAAGAAAACATGAAAAAAAAATCAGATTTTAGGTAGGAACACTTTAAGAGGCTCATTTTCATGCACTTTATCCAGGAAGCCCAGGTTAAAATAAGGGTAGAGGGTCTCGGCGAAGATGTCCTTGAAGGTGTAGAGGTGCGTCATGCTCTCTGCATTGTAGAAGGACACCAGGCCTCTTTTGTAGTCCAGATACACGCCGATCCTCGCCAGTGGCTCTTCCAAAGACAGCAATGTTGGTGGAGACGTCCCGGCCATATACTGAACTCCATACGATAGTGAGAGCGTCCAGAAGCCATTGGCAGGCATGGTATTGATGACGCCTTTTCTCGTGACGGATTCACGAGCGACTCCCACGGTCCACACGGTGCTGCTGTACACCTCCACCTCCCAGTAGTGGCGGCATTTAGTGAACCCTTGACTGCCCAAGAGAGACAGCGCGGCATTGAATCGCTGTGGATTGTCCTGCACCACGTTGTTAAAGGTCTGGTAGCGCACACAGGTAAGCGAAGATGTAAGACTGAGCCAGGGGTTGGCTGTTTTGGAGTTAAATGTGATGGCTGAGGGAACTAGAAAGGGAACAGTGTAGCAGAGAAGAGTTAGTTCATGCATTCCATCAATTAAAATTGGCTGTAAATTTATTTACCCTCTGGTCATACAAGATGCAGATAAGTTTGCTTCTTCAACTGAACAGATTTTGAGAAATTTAGCATTAGATCACTTGTTCACAAATGGATCCTCTGTAGAGGATGGGTGCCGTCAGTTCAAACAGTTGATAAAAACATCATAATAATCCACAAGTAATCACATGACTTCAGTCCATCAATTACTGTCTTGTGAAGTGAAAAGCTGAATGTTTGTAAGAAAAAAAAATCATCATTAATACATTTCTAACTTCAAACAAACTCCTGACAAAATTATGAAACTATAATCCATAATAATTCCATATTTTGCTTTTATTATTTTGGATTTTGGTCTGGTATTTTTCCTGGAAGTGACGGTTGAAAGTTAAAAATGTCTTAATGGTAGATTTGTTTCTTACAAATATGCAGATTTTCACTTTACAAGACATGGACTGGAGTGGTGTGGATTACTTGTGGAATATTGTTATGTTTTGATCAACTCTTTGGACTCTCATTCTGATGGCACCCATTCACTGCAGAGGATCCACTGGTGAGCGAAGGATGTAATGCTAAATGTCTCCGATTGTGTTTCAATGAAGAAACAAACTACATTTTTAATGGCCTGAAGGTAAAACATGTTCAGCATTTTTGGTTATTCCTTTATTGGAGGTTAGTCCTTTAATGTTTATTTACACAGCTTGATTCAACATGTGAAAATTCACATTTAACTTAATTTTTCATTTAGGATCATTCTCAAACCTGGATAGATGCTTCCCTTCAGTGACTTCCACACTCTGTACTGCAGGGGCCCAGCAAAGCGGCCCTCACACAGTCTGGGTGGCGTCAGCGCCGGCTTCTCAAACTTCGGTGGCTGCCTGCTTGAAACAACACAAGCCCAGACACAAAAATAACTCAAGCACTTCCTCGTGAAAATATTAATTGTAACAGATCCATAGAGGTCTCTCACCTTTGAAGCAAGCCCTTTATACTCTGCAAAAAAGACAGGAAAAAGGAGATTGATGAAATTGGCTCAGTTCGAGAGGCAGGGACAGAAGTTTTCCACATGAGATCAGTGTTTGAAACTAAGCTACACCTCCTTTTTTCATCCACGACTCTGGAAAATCCCCTTCTGCTGCACTAATGGCATTATCTTCCTATTGCAAGGGTGAGATCATTACATTGTATCCTGTGTTGACCCAAGTGATATCCCACAGAGCTTTCTGTTAGCAGTTAACTATTGAAGTGATTATTTAACGGGGTCATATAATGCGATTTAAATTTTTCCTTTCTCTTTGGAGTGTTACAAGCTCTTGGTGCATAAAGAAGATCTGTAAAGTTGCAAAGACTAAAGTCTCAAATCCAAAGAGATATTCTTTATAAAAGTTAAGAGTCGGCCACCACCTACCTAAAACGGCTCGTTCTAACGCGCCCCCACATACCTACGTCACTATCTGGGAAGATTTGTTGCCGCCGCCGCCATGTCGTGAAGGCGCTGTGTATTTCGTTGGGAAAGCGAAACTACTTTGTTTGGCCTTCCAAAAGAGGACGATATTGCTTCGTCATGCCTGGAGCTGATCCGTGCTGGTCGCTGAGGAAATACTTCAACTTCGTCCAGCCCAGGGTCATCACATGTGGTTGCCGCAGGCATCACAATATGGTAAGGAACGTAACATTTCCGTCACACGCTTGAGGTATTCGGCCAATCACAACGCACTGGATAGCTGGCCAATCAGAGCACACCTCGCTTTTTCAGACCGATGAGCTTTGTAAAAATCGACGCGTTTCAGAAAGGCGGGGCATAGAGGAGAAACAATAATGTACAGTATGTGGAAAATAATGTGTTTTTTTAACCTTAAACCGCATAAACACATTACACCAAATACACCAAATAATGTTATTTTTAGCAGCATCATATGACCCCTTTAAGATATATTATATGTAATATATATTTTCTTTTCAGATTTTAAATGTATAGTTTTTACATCATTAATACATTACTTCAAATGTTTAGTATCATTTGTATGATTATATTATATACAACATTTTCATTGCATCTCAAGAATTATAATGCAATTAACTTGCTTTAAAGGGTCGTTCACACAAAAATCACTGGAGGTCTGAAAGTCTCTGTGCAACTGATTGTAAGTAGGCATTCCTCCTCTACTGCAGTATCCAACTGTATCTGGTGCTGGATTACACAAGCGTCTCTTCATGCACACCCGTTGCCAACAATCTGACGCTCTAGTTTTGCCTCAAATCACCACCTCCTACTGAAAATAAAAGTCTTTTGGTCTCTTCTGTTCTGCAGATATCTGTCAGTGTGTGACGTGTGGCTTTGCACTTACCCTGAGTAGAGTGTAAGGATCCTGTTTCCTGAGTTTGTCCTCGATGTCATTCATAGCTCTGCGCAGGCGTGATATCTCCACACTGAGCAGGGCCTTGTGCTCATCCAGCCTTATCAGCTCTCGCCGTTCCTCCGTCTTCAGCTTGACCTGCAGGAGTTTCTCTTCCTGGTACAGGACCTGGTGAAGCTCGCTGAACTGTGCCTCGATTCTCTGCTTCAGATCTGCAGTGTGGTCCTGGGTACAAAAAAAACGAGAATATGAGGTGATGTTTTGCCTCAGAGTGGTTCTTCTTATGGCATCACTGCAAATGATGACAGACTTTTCATTTTTGGGTGGCCTATAATTTTGAACCTACAAGTTACTACTTACTGGAAAGGGTCAAGAATTGAGATGATTAGGTGTTAGTCAGTTTAGGATTAGGAATCATTTCCAATGCTTTTCCATTTAAGAGGTATTGGAGAGTGTAGTTTCTTCTTACCTTCAGTTTCTTCACCTCCTCTTCAGTCTCTCTCTCACACTCTAGAGCAGTGTTGAGCTCCTTTTGAAGAGCATTTGCTGAAGTGGTTAGGGAAGCCTGTTCATCACAAACACAATGAGCTTTCAGCTGAGCTGAGGAAGTTAGAAAACGTGTCTTTGATTCTTACCCGATATCTCTGCTGTGCATCTTGCACGCACACCAGCGTGTGAGCCCGGTGATCCTGAGAGATCCCACACACCAGACACACCAGCTCCTGGTCTTCCTCACAATACAGCTTCAGCTCTTCTCTGTGTCGGCTGCAAAGTGGGGTCGGAGGAACCGTGTCTGCTGACAACCCGGTCAGCCGACCCCCACTTTCCTCGATCCCCTGGCAGTAGCTCTCCACGATGTTGGCCACGATGCGGTTGGGTCTGTAGCTCTGGCCTGGAAAGACTTTCCGGCACTGAGGACAGGAACCAGACCCACCCTGGCCTTTTCCACGAGGGCCGCTCCAGTAACTTGTAATGCAGGCCTCGCAGAAAGTGTGGTCGCAGGGCAAGGAAACCGGGCGCTTGAACAGGTCCAGGCAGATGGAGCAGGTGAGATCCCTGCTTAGGCGCTGTGCAGAGTTCTTGGACACTCGAGGACTGATTTCAGCCCTCAGTTTTTGCGTGTCCATTTTGTCCTGTGGGGGAAGATTGTTGGACATCTAGTGCGATCTTCTGTATGATGTTCTTCTCTTCGTCTCTTCTCTCCCGGCTCTCTCAAGAGTTCTGGCCCTGTCTTTCCTGTTGACTGTGAGAAAGGATAGGGGGAGCTGAGGGGGCGGCTCTTGTCTCAGGCTTGATCCTGCCGAAAGTTGGCTGGAGTTGCACGTCCCCTCTGCTTTGCTTCAACATGACGTCAGACCTACAGTCAGGAAACTGAGAACCTAGACACGGACTGTTTATTTTTAGAGAAAGCCTCATCTGTGCATTGGTCCCCATGAATTCCATTATAAGAAATGTATTGCACAAACACAGAAACCTGGTATTTATCCAAAACCTTTTAATCCCCTCCATATGACTGTGCGTATGTCAGCACAAAAAGCTTTGTGAGTAAAACCAGATGTGCCCTACTTTTTTCCCCCCGCTTTCGTTTTTAACTTTCATTAGGAATATAAGTTTATTCAAAATTTGAAGAGATCATTTTTGAGGCATCATATATATTTTTTCAAAGTTTGGTCTCGCAACTTCTACCCAGTTACTTTTTAAAATTGTATTTTAAAAAGCTAATTCGGTTGATATATTTATCAGGGTTTTGTCTCACAACTTCCACCCAGTTAATTTTTAATATTTTATTTCCAAATTGAAGAGTGGATTTTCTGTTGCATCATTATATTTATCAAAGTTCTATCTCCCAAATTCCACCCGGTTACATTTTAATTATTGCATTTTATTTTTGCTACACAGAAAAGCTACTCTTCTTGCACCCACAGATATTTTTTAAATATTTTTTTCTTAATAAAAAGGCCAAATTTCTAATTCCTTATTTTATTTATCGAAATCTGGTCTCTTTTCACAACTTTTTTTCCAAATATTTTTATTTATTTATTTTCTTTTAATTATTTCAACCTGAATGCTAGTATTCTCTTCTTTTGTAAGGGCTGTTGTGTTGTCCTGCGTAAGCAATAATTAGTTTTCTCCTGGTTGACAATAAAGTGAATCTTGTTCCTTTATTACAATAACCAAATTGTCATTTAGTATTATTTCAGTGTAAAATAGCTAATTTTTCAAAGTAAGCATTTTGGACAACTGCTAAGACAGTTGTTTATCTAGTTGAAAGTGCCATTGTGGTCAGCACATGCCTGCAGCAGTGGCTGCTGTAATCTCAAGGGACTGCAAGCCGAAAAGAAAGTGTTGGACTTGAACTCCCTCCCCATGTTCCCCAGGACTGATCGGCCTATGCTTCCTTCCTGTTCATATTGTTATGGTTCATTTCCATATATCCTGCCCCTCTTCCAAGTTCCCAGAAAAAAAAAAGATGGCGCTACAGCTATAATTTAATACAGAGAAGAACAGCCTAGCGGATGTTTGAATAAACATAGATGGATGTGGAGTGTGTGTCTCTTGGGAAACACAAAGTCAAAGTCTTGAGGGCTCAGAGTGACTCAGAATTGGGTTTTAGGTCAACTCTGCAGTGGTGGTATCGCAATCTTCACAGGAAACTTGGCAGTCACGATAGGGGCTTTTAAATCAGAGACTCTTTTACAGTTGTTTACTAGCATTGGGAAATTCCACCCCACTTTAGTTGGGTGGGTTCAGGAGTTTTGGGGCTACATTTTTTCCTGTGGCTCAGTGGTAGAGCATTGCGTTAGCAGCGCAAAGGTCATGGGTTCAATTCCCAGGGAACACACATACTGCTAAAAAACGTATAGCCTGAATGCACTGCAAGTCGCTTTGGATAAAAGCGTCTGCTAAATGCATAACTTTAATTTAAATTAAAGTGGGAAAACAATAAACCCGCAGCAACAGCATTTCTTGAATCACCATTTGATCCCATTCCAATAACTTTATCATGCACACTTGAACAGATGATCTAATATTCCCTACTCTCTCTGTGTGTGTGTGTGTGTGTGTGTGTGTGTTAGAACATGTTATGGAGGAATGCTTAGACACACAATTTGAGGTCATGCTGTAGATTGCTTTCAGCATTTAATGCAGGAGACTGCAAAAGAATAGCTGTTGTGACATGTTTCAAAGTTAATCTATAATACAGTTCAACCTATTTTTATATAATTATTACATGCACTTTTATAACTTTGTATAAAATCTTGAAAAGCTAATTGCCCAATGCATCATTATATGTATCAGTTTTCTCAGTGTTCTGAACTGACATAATAGTTAATCTAAATCTATGTATAATTATTATACACTCATGTTTATAATTTGCTACATATTAATTTTGTAGGCCTAGTTGATTTAATTTTTTTACTTTATTTTTGCAGTTTTCATAAACCTAGATGGTAACAACATACCTCTTATATAGTGTTCTGCACTGTGACAGTTCATCAGTAATATACCGTAGTATAATTATTATACATGCACTTTTATAACACACACACACACACACACACACATATATATATATATACATATAGTTAATCTATAATATAGTTCAACCTATTTTTATATAATTATTGTGCATGTACTTTTATAACTGTATATACATTATGATATAATATAGTTAATCTAAATCGATGTATAATTATTATAGACTTGTATGACTTCATATTATGTAGTTGATTTAATTTATTTTATTTATGCGGTTTTCGTTGCGGTTTACTGCAATAACGCCAAAAAAGAAACGCTCAAATGAATAATTGACGTTGGAAATAGTGCCCTCTTGTGGCCAATTGCTGCAGTTCAAAATTCAAAGTTTTCAATATTCATTTGTCACACTGCAGGAGCGTTACATTTGATAGATGGATAGATAGATAGATTTTACATACACCCAGATATTCATGTCATATGTAGGATTTCTTTTTAATTTCAGCCTTTGTTCTCTTAAATGCTGTCCTCAATTTTGTAGTAATTTCATTTCCGTTTTAAACATTCCCAAAAATAATTAATTATTAGTACTACTACTACTACTACTAATAATAATAATAACTAGTACTCATTATTAGTTACTGCTTTGACAAAGCACAAGCTCGCGTAGAACTCGACTAAATGCGTGTAAAATGACGCCCTCTTGTGGTCAGTGGCTGCACTTCCGTCCGTGTTCCAGGAGGAGTCCAGCGTCACAGGAAATGACGAAGGCAAGAGTCAGCGGGCCAGTTTATGAAAGTCCCAGCAAAAGCGCGCGCAGTTACATTCAGAACCTCGAGAGCAGACAAGACGGGACAGATACGCCTGTGTTTCTTTTAGAGTCTTTGGATTTGTACGTGCTACTGCTAAAACACTTTTATAGTCTAAAAGTACTGCGTTCCTGCACTTGAAGACGAGCAGAAAGCCAGGCCGCGCTTGTGTCATAACAGGAATTAGATAACTTTTTTCCTCCTCTCATAAAAAAAGAAGCACAATGTTTGAGGCACGTCTCGTTCAAGGATCAATCCTTAAGAAGGTTCTGGAGGCTCTGAAAGACCTCATCACCGAAGCCTGCTGGGATGTCAGCTCCTCGGGGATCTCGCTGCAGAGCATGGATTCGTCTCATGTGTCTCTGGTGCAGCTCACGCTCCGGAGTGATGGGTTCGACTCCTACCGCTGCGACAGAAACCTGGCCATGGGTGTCAATTTGAGCAGGTACAGATGGAAATGATGCGAGTTTGGTGTTATTTGCCATGTAACCGCTTAGATCGTGAAAGCTGAACATGCCTGTTCATGCCCGGCTGCGCGAGGAGCCCGCCATTTGTAAGATGTAAATATGGGTTTTATTCCTTTCCCGATGATTAGTATTGTTGAAATGCTGTTTTAATGTATCCCGAATAATTGCAGTTCAAAAAGGTTTAGTATTATTTGGCGCGTAGAGTGTTTCCTGCATTCTTCCCTCACTGCTGAGCGTGACGTCATTTACCCGCGCTCAAGCTGGTTGGCGCGAAAAAGCCGGGTTGCCGAATGACAATATGACTTCATAATAACAATAAAAACTTCGTCAAAAAAGACGTGACCCAGATTTTTAACTGACAGTCAAATATTCGACTGTAATAATTGTTTTAAAAGGGAAACTGTTTTTTTTTTTGTAACAGCGTGGATTAATTTGATT
The DNA here is from genome assembly GCF_001515605.1 of Sinocyclocheilus anshuiensis. Lineage (NCBI taxonomy): Eukaryota > Metazoa > Chordata > Actinopteri > Cypriniformes > Cyprinidae > Sinocyclocheilus > Sinocyclocheilus anshuiensis. The sequence goes on along the minus strand of NW_015536501.1, from coordinate 441,603 downwards.
CAGAATGCAATTCTATGTATGTTTCAATAAAAAGTGCCGAAACGTAGTGTTGTATTCTAATTATTTTATTCTTGTTTTCTAGCATGTCAAAGATTCTGAAGTGTGCAGGAAATGAAGATACCATCACACTTAGGGCTGAAGACAATGCGGACTCTTTGGCGCTTGTCTTTGAAACACTCAGTGAGTTCATAAGACTTTATTACACTAGTTGTTACATATTTAACCTAAAACTAGGCAAAAGAGCTGCAGTGCCTTATCTATTTTTTCTGGCTATAGTTTATTGATGGTGTGCTGTGAGTTATAATAGTAAGAGCACTTGCTGAACTTTGAATGTGTTTTCAGATCAGGAGAAAGTGTCCGACTATGAGATGAAACTGATGGATCTGGATGTGGAGCAGCTTGGCATTCCAGTAAGACTTATTTTACGAATACTGATATGAATGCATGTTTTTTTTTTTTTTGTGTTGCTTTTTTTTCTTATGTTTCATTATCTTTTTCACTTCAGGAGCAGGAATACAGCTGTGTGGTGAAGATGCCCTCTGGTGAATTTGCCCGAATCTGCAGGGATCTGTCACAGATCGGTGATGCTGTCATGATCTCTTGCGCCAAGGATGGTGTGAAGTTTTCTGCTAGTGGAGAGCTGGGCACAGGCAACATCAAGCTCTCACAGACCAGCAATGTCGACAAGGAGGATGAAGCGGTAACATTCTTTTAACATCGGCAAAATTACCAACAAATGTCAGGTGTGGCAGTTTTGTGAGTTTGTATGTCATGAAGGCAATTCACAGCGCTGTGTTCCCTACAGGTGACAGTTGAGATGAATGAGCCAGTGCAGCTTATCTTTGCATTGAACTACCTGAACTTTTTCACCAAGGCCACTCCTCTGTCCAAGACGGTCACGCTCAGCATGTCTGCAGACATTCCACTAGGTATGATAAATGCTCTCATGGCCATATTAATTTGCCTTTTGAGTTGAAACAATTTAAATGATTGTCCTTTTTTCTTTTGCAGTGGTTGAGTACAAGATTGCAGACATGGGACACATCAAATACTACCTGGCACCCAAGATTGATGAAGAATCGTCCTAAATCCAAGTACAAGACTGAAATCTTCGGCAGAATTTTGGTCTGCATATCAGAAATTATTTCAATAGATGTTTTGGGGAAATGCATTTTACTACTTTGTGTCTGCGGTGGTTTCCAGTTCAATGGATTCACAATTCTGTAACCATTTAAGCCATTTCATATGATTGGCAGATATATGGGCACACTTAAACGATGGTAGTTTGGTATTTGGCTTTACCAGATGATGTGGGCTGAATCTAGAGTTGTTACAGACAGCATGCACAGACTTACTAGGTTCAGTCTCGTTTTCTTGGTTTTTGTGCTCGTCTTCCTTCTTGACTCCACTTCAGGTTTTTGTCCAACTGCTCATTCCAGTGTGTAGATAATTCTGTAAATATGCTAATTGGACACTGTTCATCCAGTCAACCATTAATAAAACATTTTTGTAATGATGGTTCTCATCTGTTTCTATATTAGAAGCGTATTAGTGTGTTATGTGTAAGGCAGGTTAAAGAGATGGGTCTTTAATCTTAGGTCATAATGTACTTGATATTTAAAAGAAGGTTGTTTAAATGTTCTTAAATTATTGTTTTAAATATAAAACTTAATGTACTTGTAAAATGTAATGTTCTAAAAGTGTTGAGAATTCTGTTTGGAACAATGTGAACTTAGTTTGGCCACTAGAGAGAGCCAGAGTAGCAGAATTTACTGCAGTGTAATGTTTGCACAACCTTTTTTTTTTTTTATATATTTTTAGAACGATAATTTTTAACTTCTGTTTTGTAAAAATTAAAATTAGTCCTTTTTCTTGAGTAAGTCTCAGAAACAGCGTTCAAGAGGAACATTTCCATTCGTAAGACAAGGCTCTTTGCTTTTGAATGATGCTCAAGAAATTGGTTTGAGTCCAATCTTTCAGTGAATATTGAATCAGTTCTCAAAACCGATCTGGGAGAGGGGCCAATGGTTTCTTGGATCGACTTAGATTTGTAATATTGCTGAAAAACGCAACCCTGAAACGTTTGTTCATTATTCATTCCGCGCTGTTCTCGAGTCAATTCTCAGGCTTTTTGAATATTGTTCGATTTGTAATGATCAATGTACGAGTGAGCTGCAAGTAAAAGCAGTTTGGACTGTAATAAGACGTAATGAAAATGACAATGTGGACCTACAGTTATTATTTGGGACTTCACTAGGCATACGCGCCGAATCAGTTTTCAAAGAATCGATTCGCTATAATGAGTCGATCACTTGTAACATTTTGAATCAGTATCATCATCACAGCTTTGTGGGCGGTGGAAATTACATGGCCCCACAACGTGGTAAGTTTTTTTATTTTTATGCGCGGTTTCGTGGTTGTAGGCTTGCTGGCTGGGATATTTGAAGTTCTGAAGATTCCCAAAAGAGTCATTGCATAGGTATGGAGAGATTTTTTTTTTTTTACTTTTAAATCACGTTTATTATTAATTGCTTGTTGAAACTATGGGCTCATGTGCGGGGTTTAATGTTTTTATTCAATTTAAATATTTAACTTTTTTTCCAATAAAGTCACCATTAGATATCTGCAATCAAAAGAATTATTAGTTGTTTACAGTAAATACAGGTACAATTAAATATGCTTCTAGCAGTCCTTAAAAGGGTTAGTTCACCCAAAAATGAAAATGAGCCTGTGTTTTACTCACCCTCGAGGCATCCTAGGTGTATCTGACTTTCTTCTTTCAGACGAATCATATCGGAGTTATATTAAAAAGTGTCCTGGCTATTCAAAGCTCTATCATTGCAGTCAGCGGGTGTTTCTGTTCAACTGTCCACAAGTCGTCAAATAAAGTGCACGCATCCGTAATAAAACGTGCCTCACACGGCTCCGGGGATGAATAAAGGCCTCCTGTAGCGAATCCATGCATTTTCATGAGAAAAATATCCATATTTCAAACGTAATAAACACTGTTTTCTCACTTCCGGTATGTCGTACGCGGAAGCCGTTCCGGCGGAGGACGTCGGCGTAGCGTGATTAGTGACGAATGCGGAGAGAGAACAAAACAAAATGCCGGTCATGAATTAGAAGTAGAAACCAAGGACTTGTAAAGAAAAATGTCGGAGGATTTCGATATAAGCCAATAGGAGGCTGATTTTGCTTTGCTAAAGTAAGGAAACTTTGCTTCCTTTGCTCCTTATAAACAAACTCGCGAGACTAGCATATTTCAGAGGCGCGCGCTACGCATACGTCCTGCGTCATCCACCGCAACGGCTTCCGCGTATGACAGATAAGTGAGAGAAGTGTTTATTACTTTGAAATATGGATTTTTCTTATGAAAACGCATGGATTCGCTACAGGAGGCCTTTATTCACCCCCCGGAGCAGTGTGAGGCACGTTTTATTACGGATGCGTGCTCTTTATTTGACGACTTGTGGACAGTTGAACAGAAACACCCGCTGACTGCAATGATAGAGCTTGGAATAGCCAGGACAATTTTTTATATAACTCCGATATGATTCGTCTGAAAGAAGAAAGTCATATACACCTAGGATGCCTCGAGGGTGAGTAAAACACAGGCTAATTTTCATTTTTGGGTAAACTAACCCTTAGGCTACACAACTGTAACAACTGCAGACTAACCATAATAAAACATGCATTTAAAAAAAAGTTCTCCAATTATAGTTGCACACATATACACACACTTTATCTTACAAGATACTGCATTCTTTGATCTCCTTATGCTTCTTTTTATGACTGTGATGACTTGCTATGGCACTATTTTCCTGCATGTCAGAAATGAGCTCCAGAAGTTTTTTCACCTGATGATTGCCTTTCTCGTTGTTGTTAAATGCATAACATCTTGAATGGCAGGTTTTGATCAGTTCCTGAAGTTCTTTGTCGCTACCATTGATGTAATCAGTTAAAGTCTTGTGCTTCAGCTTCTCTTTACCCGTGAAAAGAATTACAGTCTTTAAAGTCACATCCTCACCAAACTCTCTCTTCAGATGTGAGAGAACCTCCCTCTCACCCTCTGTGAAACGGCCAAGCTGCATAACCAGCAAATACACATCAGGCCCTGGCTGAGCGAGCTCTTTGCACTTCTTTATCTGTTCTTCCTGGTTTTTAAGGTCTTCATTAAAGAAATCTGGGGTGTCTATAACCCTAATCCTCATTTCATAAACAGTTTCTTCTGCCATGTTGCACTCCTTTGTTACTGGCACAGAACTGGCATGTGATTCAAAATGTTGCTTTTTTAGGATAGTATTTCCTGTAGCACTCTTCCCACATCCTGTCTGTCCCAGCAGCACGATGGTCAAAGGTTTTTGTGGATGCATCTTAGCTGATGAGTTAGAATTAGTTAGAAGATACAGTCCATGCTAACAGTTTCAGTGTAAGGATACCAAACTATTGTTATCTACTAACAACATGTTACTTAAAATGTTTTCTAGTTGACAGGTTGAAGTCAAAGGCTTTGTTACCTGGTTCGTTTGGTGTCACCATTTTGTCATGCGTCCCTCTGGAACAGAAAGAGTGATTGATATTTGCAAGTTAATTAAATTCCTGCTGCTCATAACTATATCGCATACCTTTCTGATGTTTGGTTCTTGCTTTCGTTGTATTTCATCAGTTCTTTGATTAGTTCAGTGTTCTTCATGCGTTTGCTGTAAACACACAGTCTGTTTCCACATTCATTCAGGATTATGCTGTAGTCTTTTCTGAATGACAGTGGTGTGTCTATTGAATTTGAAGATACCTTTTTATCACTGTTAACCAGCACAATTGTTTGTTCAACCATTTTCTGACCGAGCTTTTTCTTTAATTCAGTAAACATCTCCATCTCTTCTGGTGACACCATTCTGTCCTGGAGTACGAGGAGGAACACACGAGGACCTGCGTATGATGGCTTCAGCTCCTCCATACTGTCAGCTTCTGGATCTGATGAGCTTGGTTTATGAAAAAGGTCAGGAGTGTTGATAATACAGACCTTCTTACCATCAACATTATCTACAATCTTCTCACAGCTGACCTTCTCTGATCGGAAATGATCTTTTTGAAAAATTGTGTTCCCTACAAGACACTTGTTGTTGCTTATCTTTCCCAGCAGGACCACTGTCATCATGTGCTTACTTCCAGATGTCAGACCGCTATTTGCTGTGATAAATTCAAACAAATTTTTGAAAACAACATACATCCTTCACAATATGAATGCAGAACATAGTTGTTTGTAGGACACAATTACTGGTAATTTGACATGGTGGTTTTCAACTGGTTTGGTGAAAGACCCAGATTTTACATTGGACATCAAGTGGTGACCCAACAATAATACCAAATCCGTAATTTCTATTTAATATAGTCAGGTCATATGTTCCTAGTTTCGATGATGAGGGCATGTCACCAATATGCTGATGTCTATATATGCCAAATTGTTGAACACACACTCTTCGATAGCATTTATGTTGTTATCATATGTTACTCTACATGGTGAGTTATCATGGCATTATCCTTTTTCGCATTTAGCATGTTTTTGGCCCTCAGCTGTCTGCAACCCTATCAGAACATACCACCTGATAACTGTTGATTTATCAGACACTTTTCATCATGATTGTGCACGTTTGGTAAATTGTAAACTTTTGTGAACAGCCCAGATCCTTGATCTTTTCATTCTTCTTGTGGTTAAATAGGATATAAGGTGCATTACCCTAATGCAGGATATAAGGTGCATTACCCATTACCCTAATGCTAAGTAAGTATACTACAAATAAATTTTATATTTAATATAATATATTTATATATATAATATAAATAATATATTTAATAAAATGTCCTGCAACTGTACTTTTAGTATACTAAACTGGTATACTTAAAATCTGCTAAATTGGAACAACTAATATTGTACTTAATGCACTTTAATTGCGCAGAAGTAGTGCTGAAGTACAATTAAATATATACTTTAGTATATTTTATTGTGTTAAAGTGGAACTATTGCAAGTATACTTCAGGTACACATGAAATATTTTGCATTTAAAGTCTTGATATTATTCAAAAATCATACAATCCTCATCAATAGTGACATTAAAACTATATTTTAGACTTAATATTAAGAAAAGTGCATTGTGCACAAATAATATGCCAAGTAAAGTTTAATTATAATTTTTATATCAGTAAGTCTTGAGTTATCTGTCAGTAAATATGTTAATAGATTTGAACTATACTTAGTATGAAATAAATGCATTTTAAATGTATACATTTTTTACTAGGGTATTTCTTACAAATTTAACGAAGAAAAAAAAAACATTAAACATGCAAACATTCTCAATTCATTGAGAAAATACACCTCTGTGGTTGCTGGAAGCAATGTTCAAAACCCATTGCGACACAAAATGCGAGCCAAAACATTGGCTGACTAGCCAGTTATAGTTGTGGTGAATTGAGATCACTTGACTAGTTTGGATTGATGTGAAAGCCACATAAGAAAAAAAAAACAGCATGTTGATTTGATCATATTCTTTTAGATGACAGAGAAAAGTTAGATGACTGAGAAATTTGTAAGATATACCTTTGCTGTTTTCAGACACCCATGACGCTTCATTTATTTGCTTCATTTCTACATATGATACATCAATCTCCTCATATATCCTACAGGATTGAGATGATGTTACAGGTTAAATTATGAGCTGAAATTTTTTTTTTCTTTTTTAATTGATTTAATCACTACTGTCATACGCGTGTCTTACCTCTCAGCAAGTGCGGAGTTGCTTAATTCTTTAACCTGCTTTTCATGTATTCTTTTCCATTCTTTCACTACCTGTATGGTCAGCTCATTATCTTTTTTCTTGTCATGAACACAAATTCTCTGTCCACACTCGTCTAGTAGTTTTTTGAGATTCTCATCCGCTTGATCATATAGTTCTCCAGACATTTTCTCCTGACTGTCAACTAGCACTACAATTGTATTTTCCACCATTTTCTCTCCAAATCTCACTTTCAGCTGACTGAACATCTCCATCTCTTCGTGTGAGAGCTGTTTGTTCTGCAGTACCAGAAGAAAAGCATGTGGCCCTGGATATAGGGTTTTTATCTCCTCTATATTGTCAGTTTCTCGATCTGAGTGCGATCTATGGAAGAGGTCTGGAGTGTTGATGATACAGACCATCTGATTATCTACTCTTTCTTCAGCTCTTGTACATGTGTCGTTTCCAGCTATGAAACGGTTTACCTTTAGTATGGCATTGCCTATCATAGACTTATTGCTGTTCTTTCCCAGTAGCACCAAAGTGATCTTGTCACCTCCACCAGATTGCTCCACCTTTGCATTCTCCACTATAACAAATCACAAGAGTAACTCGTAGCTTTTTGAAATCTAGCCATAAGAAAACTATACTTTGGTTTATTATGATAACTTTAATTCACAATCTTTACAACATTAATTTGCAATTCACATATATTTGAGAAGAAATCCCTTTCTGTAATCTTGTGATTTAATCAACAATTTTACAAAAAATAAATTTGCTAAAATGTATTTAATAAAAGGCTTACTTACGTTGTAACATGCTGACTTGTATTACAAGAAACAGTCGAACGTGTCTCTAGCACTCAGTGACAGTTCGTTGTAAGTAAATGAAAGTGAAAAATACACTTGTCTTAAATGCATGAGAACAAAGGGCTTGTCCAAAATCTGGTATAACACGTTGAGTCACTAGTATGCTAGATAACAGCTGCTCTTGGCTTTTTGTTTCTTCATTGCATGTTTTGTAAAAATGTTTGTCTTAATGCAGTAATCTAGAATCTGTATCATTTAGTTGGGCTTTGAATAACTGTGGATAATGAGTAAAATTGGCTAAAGGAAACACTTAATAATTTATGCTGTTTGTACTAAAGGTAAAACATCCAAGCAATGGTGGGTCGAACTAGTGAAAATAGCTTTTGGCATTTACACACATAAGTTTACCGAACTCCAGTTTTTTTTTTACTGGAAACTCTAGCAAAGAATATATTTGAACAGTGATTTAATTCAGATTCATGATAGTAGTAAGATTGCATGATGGAATTGTAGGCGGTTGTGTTACATATGTTTATTGCACCATCATTTGGTTACACATAGACATTACACTGATTATAACTCTTCTATATGTATTCAACAAAATCCGTTTTATGGCACAATTTCAGTCAAACACTGAGCTGATTTGTGACTGATATATTCAGTTTCTCTCAGATTCCTGCTTATCCTGCATGTTGTTCTTTTGACCTATAAGTTGTTTGACCAGCTCAGTGCTTTTCACATTACTCCTGTAAACATAAATTGTCTCCTTGCACTCATCTAGAATCTTTTTGAGAGTCTTATGAGCTTCAAAGGTCTCTCAAGTTATTTTCAATGCTACCTATGAGCACAACAAGCATGTTTTCAAGCAGTTTCTTTCCAAATCTCTCCTTCAGTTGGGCAAACATCTCCATCTCTGCCTTTGAGAGAGTTTTGTCCTGCAGTACCATGATGAACATACGTGGACCTGCGTATGATGGCTTCATCTCCTCCATACTGTCAGCTATTGGATCTGGGCCCGGTTTATGGAAAAGGTCAGGGGTACTCACAATACAGACAATCTGATCGGCTACTCTAGCCACAACCCTCTCACATGTGGCTTTTCCAGCGATGAAACAGTCATGCTGGAGAATACTGTTCCCTATCAGGCACTTGTCATCGCTGTTCACTCCCAGGAGCACCATGGTGATGATCTTGCAGTCACCTCCAAATAGCTTGACATTCACACCCTCCCCTTATGAAAAAAATTTTTTTTTTGGAATGAACCATTTTTCAATTTATTATTAATATTTTATTTTATTCGTTTTTTTGAAAGAAGTGGTCACCAAGGCTGCATTTGTTTCAACTGTAAAATAAAACCAGCAGTTTTGTAAAATATTACAATTTAAAAGAGGGGTTTTCTATTTCAGCATATTTTAAAATGGAATTTGTTTTGTTGATGGCAAAGCTAAATTTGTCAAATGATCCTAAAATTGTATTTATTTTTTTAATTCTCAATGTTCAAAACAGTTGTGCTTAACAGTGCTGCTTAATATTTTTAAGGAAACTGATATGTTTTTTTCAAGTTTGTTTGAGGCGTAAAAAGCTCAAACAATCAGCATTTATTTGAAATGGAAATCTGTAAAAGTCTTTACTGTGAATTTTGGATCAATTTGATTATACTTTTAATACAGCATTGTTGAAAATATTAATTGCTTTTCAAGAAAAAAAAAACATACTGACCATGAACATTTGAATGTAAGTTTACTTTCATAAAAAACATTTTCAGTGCAGCAGAGTTGGCCTAGATTCTAGAATATTAATCATTTCAGATAATTAAACATAAGTAAGCATTACCTGACATTGTCGGTTGTTCTGTCTCATCTTTTTCCTTCTGATGAACATGCTTGTTCATGTCTTCATGTAGGATAATGATGAACTTTAGGGAAAAAGACAGAAATCAGCTTTGTGAACAATGCACGAAACAATACCAAATGTTTTCCATTTGTAGAAGTCTACCTGCCAGGATCAACTTTTTAGTAATATGTAACAAAAGCTGTCTGACCAGATCTGAGTCTGCCGTATCTTGTTGTCGATCAACACTACAGTAATATTTTTTTTGTCATTTTCTCTCCAACTCTCTCCTTCAATCATCTCCATCTCTTCCTGGGAGAGCTGTTTATCATGGAGTACCAGGAGGAACATGCGTGGTCCTGTGTATGATGGCTTCATCTCCTCTATAGTGTTAGCTTCTGGTTCTTGGCATAGTCTCCAGAAAAGGTCTGGGGTGTTTATAATGTAGAGCAGCTCGTCTGGAAAAATGGTTTTCTCCCAATTAAATGTAATAGATCATTTTGAAGTAAAATATAGATACTGGCAGAGAATATAAAGAATGTTCAGACATTAGCAAAAGAACAAAATCTTTAAAAAGCTGGTCAAAAACTCAAACTAACAACTGTATTTGACCTTTTGGCTTGTTGAATTTCCAGTATGTTCACCAGGTTTCAAGAAACACCTCTGGTTATATGTCGTGAGGCGAAGCAGGAAAATAGTGATTAAGTGAAAGTAAAAGCTAGCTTTGTACAAATGCAAAAATAAAACAAATAAAACAACAGGTGGAGTCACAAAAAAATCTGGTACTAATAGGGTCACGCAAAAAATAGTTTCAGTCGTTGTCAAGAGAAACTGTTGCTGAAGGAAATGGACTGTTTAAGCAAATGTTGTCTCCGCTCTTCTTCTATTCCGCGAGGTAGGTTGTGTGCAAAAATTTTTGACTGGGGTTGTTGATAACACTTTATTTTGATGGTCCCTTTTGAGCATTCTGTTGACAACAAGTAACTTTGCACCTACATGTCAACTAACTCTCATTAGAGTATTAGTAGACTGTCTGATTAATATCTGCTAACTCTTTATTGTCATGGTCTCCCAACAGACATTCTACTGACTATAAGTAACTTTGCAAGTACATGTCATTATTCCAACCCTAACCCTACCAGTCTACTAATACTCTACTAACACTCTAATGAGAGTTAGTAGAGATGTTGGTGCAATGTTACTTATAGTCAACAGAATGTGTTAAAGGGACCATCAAAATAAAATGAAATCGGGCTGTTTAGTTTGGTTTCTAGTAACTGCTGAAAGCTCATTACTGCTCAAACATTTATCATGTTTGAATAGTTTAGATTTTTTTTTTGAGTAAATGGAGAGTGTCTAATGTCTAAAGTCTGTCTGTTTTTGAAAAAAAAAAAAAACATAAAATATGCATAAAAATACAATAGTAAGTTAACTTCAACCAAAGCTGAAAGTCAAATAAGTGTGATACGATTATTAATACAGTTGGGAGGATTTATTAATGAGTATTAATATGTGATGAGTATGTAACTCATATAGTTTTGATGAACATCAAAAATTATTTTTGAATGGATTTGCATCATAAAGCGTGTGCTTTAATATGATATGATATAATGGGCCAGGCTTAAAATGCAAATCTCAGTTTTATACAATGTCTCAGGCATCCCCTACTCTGTCTTCGTATCCACCAAGGCAGTTGAATCAGTCTGTACATGTTTCATTATCTATTTTTTTTTCATCCTTTGCTGTTTTTATAGGTCCACGACTTCGCATAGTATTGATTGGAAAAACTGGAGTGGGAAAAAGTGCTGTGGGAAACACTATCCTTTGCAGAAAGGTTTTTGAATCAAACCCTTCTGCAAACTCTGTCACTGAGCGGTGCAAAAAAGCAATGGTCTGTGACCAAAGAGAGATTTATGTGATTGACACACCTGGAATCTTGGATACCAGCATATCAAAAGACCTCATCAAAAGAGAAATAGTGAAATGTATACAGGTCTCAGCACCAGGTCCTCACGTGTTCCTGCTGGTGATACAAATTGGCCGTTTCACTACTGAGGAACAAAGATCAGTCCAGGCCCTGCAAGAGCTCTTTGGAAAAGAAGCTTCAAAATACACGATAGTGGTCTTCACTCATGGAGATGCACTCCGTGATCAAACAGTTGAAGACTATGTGAAAACCGGCCATGCAGAACTCCGTAGAGTGATCCAGAGTTGTGGTAGTAGATATGTTGTTTTTGATAACAATGACGTGACGAATCGAGTTCAAGTGAGGAGATTAATTGAGAAAATTGATGAAATGCTGGCAGCAAATGGGGGAGAATGCTTCACTCAGGAAATGTTTAAAGAAGCAGAAGAAAAGATTCAGCAACAGAAAGTGGAGAGAGCGGTCGCAGAGCTTCTAGAATATCAGTTTAGCTTTCTTGGGATTCTTGACAGCAGAGTTGCTTTGTTCCAACAAGTATTGATGGAGGGCCTTTATGAACAGGCCACTCTTGATAGCGGCACGTATGGTTATTAAAGAGTTATTAAACTTAAACGAGACATCTTAGAAAGATGTGTAATATGAAAGCTACTTCTGAACATAAACACAACTCATTTATGTGATGTTACACAGTGGTGGAATATGATGTTATTTTAATTTGACTGTGCAGCACATAGCAGAATGAATAATTATATATGGAATCTTGTTAATCTAATATGAAGGCACTGTATTCTGTAGCACTTTTTGGTTTTTGAATTGTTTTCAGAGACTTCAATGTATTGTGATACATTAGATTACCAGTTAATTATATGCCTGATGTACTGTAATTATAATATGTTTAGATTTTATAAAAAATAAATTGTCTTTACTACTGTAGACATAAATGTATCACTGTCTTTACCATTCTTTCTTCTCGAAGATTACATTTCTTCAGAGTAATCTGTATAACAGTAGTTTTTCCATTGTATTTTAAGGTACGCTAAGAATCAGTCATCCTTTGTATATAAATGTAAAATTGTTAAATACAAGTAAAATGTTTATACTGTGAAAGCAAGAGCTCTGGATGTTTTTAAATGTAATGTGTTTGCACATCCCTTTTTGACCATTAAAAATAAATCACAGATTAAAAAAACAACAACAACAAAAAAACATGATTTTTTAAAGCAATAATATCTAAGGATTTTTTTTGGCTTTTGACTGGCTAGAAAATGTGCATTTGTACATTTATGCATTTGCTAGAGTTTTTAACCAAAACAGCTTAATTTGCATTCAAGATGTTTTTATTCAGGATTTTTTTTTTTTTATCATGTCATTCTTTTGGTTTACTATGTGAGCAACATGAATGCATTTAACATTTTGAGTTTCCCCAGGAATTTTCTGTTAGTTCTTAGAAAACAGGTTTTTAACCTTTGTGCTGTGCTGAAAATCCTTTTTTTAAATTACTGGCAAATCTCTTATTCTGCTATATTATGACCAAATCTTGGATTCAGTGTTTTTGTCAAATTGTTTTCTTTCAATTATTGCAGGATTTCTTTTGGAACTGGTTGATTGTATGCCTCATTGATCTGAGCTTATTAATTTATAATTAAATAATAATGAATTTAATTTAATTAATTTAATTTAATTAATAAATAATTTAATAATTTATTAAAGCTTATTCACTTCACATCAGTTTTTGGGTGACAGTATTAGTGGATGATTTTGGATAAATTAAATATTTTGTAATAATATAGCATAATGAAAAATTATAAGAAAAGCACAAAAGAAGATAATCGTGATTTTAACAGTAAAAGACTGTAAAAATGCTACAGTAAAAACACATTAAATGGTTAACAGCAAGTTTCCATACTATATACGGTGAATAACTGTAATAAAATTTTAATGTATAATGGGGTTTTATCTTACATCTAATGTTGTTAAATTAATGTTTATTGTACTATTTCAGTATCATGTGTGTTACCATGATGGTGTTTAGTGTTTGTGTGAATGACACTGCACCATATATAAGTATTTTCCTCCTCAGCTTGTAGAAAAGCTGTTTATGATCAACTTTGATTCATCATGTGACTTTCTCATCATCACTTGTTTTTGGTGGTTGTCAATGGTTAAAAACAGATATTAGTACTTAAATATGTTGGTATATTAACATTACATCAATGGAATACAGGGTTTTATTGTGAAAACGTCTGTAAAACCTAAAATGTGGCTACCATATTTTTTATGGTGAATGTCTGGCAACTACATCTACCGGTATTTTACTGTAAATGTCACAGATTTTAATTTACATTTTTTTACAGAGAACAGTTGATGACATTGACTTCTAGTATTTTTGTCTATGCTATGGAATTAAATAGGGACCATCAACTTTTTTTTTCCACGTTCTTCAAAATATCTTCTATTGTGTTCAGCACAAGAAAGAAACTCATACAGGTTTGGAACAACTTATGGTATGATTATGTAAACTATGTTCTAGAACACAAACAAGAAACCCCGCTGAGCATAACAACAATCAGAAAAGGAAACAGTACACCTGTATTTCTTCTCTGCTGATCAGGCAGGATGTTTTTCAGAAGGAAGAAATTCTTCAGTGTTTTTCTTACAAGGAAGAAATTCTGTTTTTTCTCAAAAGGAATATTAATTATAGGCAGAGTTAACCAGTCAAACTCTTGCCGCCAGCATAAAAGGAAAAAAAACAAAAAACTTTGTAACTTGAAACATCGCAAACATGTATGCAGACTTGTGGGACCACATTATCTAAAGATTTTACCTCTGACTAATACATGAAAATGGTATTTTGATGTGCAAAAAGGATGAAATTTTTTTCTATGCCATTCATAGTACTGAGTTTCAGTTTTTTGTTTGTTGACCTAGTTGTTTCGGTAACACTTTATTTTAGGGTCTCTTAACTAGTTGCTTATTAGTATGAATATTACTAGAATATTAGCCATTTATTAGTACTAATTAAGCATATATCAATGCCTTATTCTACATGATCTTATTCTACATCCCTAATCCTTCCCAATACCTAAACTTAACAACTACCTTACTAACTATTAATAAGCAGCAAATTAGGAATTTATTGAGGGAAAAGTCGTAGTTAATAGTGAATAAGTGTTCCCTATATGAAACGGAAGTGCACGAATAGCATTTTTGAATAAAATACATATCTTTATTTGTACTTACACTTGATAATACATGCAACATAACACTGATGTACTGTGTATTATTTGATTGTAACAAAAATGAATTCATGTTTTTTAAATCACACTACTAGCACAGAACAAAAGACAGTGAATCAGTTGCCAGTGTCTACTGAATTCTGCAGTCTTTTTTCTCTGATTCCTTACAAAATGAGTAGTGTTCTATGTCAGTATTTCCATTTTTCTTCTTCATTTCCAAAATCATCTCTAATAGCCTTTCAACCTGTGAAACATTGTGGTCATTGTTGTTAAATGCATGACACCTTGACCCACAGGTTCTGATCAGCTCTCGCAGCTGTGTGTCAGTGTTATTAATGTACTCTGCTACAGTTTTCCCTCTTAATTTCTCCATGCTAGTAAACAGAACAGTGGTTTCTTTTACCACTTCTGCACCAAACGCTCTTTGTATGTTCTGAACTATTTCTCTCTCCCCATCTGTGTAACGGCCAAGCTCCATCACCAGTAAATACACATCAGGCCCTGGCTTAGTGAGCTCTTTGCACTTCTTTATCTGTTCTTGTTGGTTTTTTAGATCTTCATCAAAGAAATCTGGGGTGTCAATGACCCTGATTTTGATTCCACAAACAGTTTCCTCTGCTGTCTGGCACACCTGTGTTACTGGCACAGAACTGGCATATGATTCAAAATGATGCTTTCTTAGGATGGTGTTTCCAGTAGCACTCTTTCCACTTCCTGTCTGTCCCAGAAGCACGATGGTCAAGGTGTTTTTCTTCTTGATAGCAGCTTGGTTACCTCCATAAATATAAGATAAGATAAAATGCTGCATGTCAAAAGAAATTGACTGAATTGATTATTTTATTGCACAATACAATCATTTTAATTTAAGTTTGGTTTAAACTGCATCCTATCTGCTCTAATAAAAACTTGGGCCTTTTTAGATATAGATTTTCCTGGTTTGTACACTTAGTGTCATTTTTTTCATCCAGTACTTTTTTTTCCATCCTCATCTGAGATCTTGGTACCATCATCATGTCACATCAGTTAAAATCTCCCGTCTAAAGTCTTTCTATGTCCACCTCATGGAGAATGTGTTGGCCTACATACAATATCTAAAATGACTTTACTGGTTCAAAGTTCCAAGCCAGTTAAAATGTAAACATTTTGTGTGAACTATTGAACTGATTTAAATATTACCAAGGCAAAGGCATTTAGCCAGAAACTTATTGATGCTGCGAGAAAGACTTGGAAGTATCAAACAAAATGGTAATTGTTGACCATCTCCACTCATTACGTGAAAAATGCTCCTCTAGAAAGTCTAGAAAATTATTTTAGTGTGGATAAAGCTTTCTTTCTTTGATAGAAATGCATATTATACTATATAAATGAAGTTTATGTTTTGGTTATCATCTTATTTTATAATGTAGAATTATAGGCTATAATACTATAATGGATGTTACCTGATATATGCTTTTGTGCCATTGCTTCCTGTGGTCTCCATGTCTCCCTTTCCACAGACGTGGAATAGTTTCCCCCATTGGTATTATTATGAATTCTACCTGATATATGCTCTTGTGTCATTGCTTCCTGTGGTTTCCAGATCTCCCTTTCCACAGACATGGTTGAGCTGCAGTTGAGGAGAAAATGAATTAATCGATATATACGTTGTCTCTGGAATGGATACAATCATGAGGATAAACGTAGATTTTTAGTCTTACCTTTCATGCTCGTACATGTGCAACTCAGGCACACTCTTCCAACATGTAGTCAGCTGTTTGATGAAGTCGCTTTGCTTCAGATTGTTGTTAAAATCACACACTTTCCTTCCACTTTGATGGAGAACCTTTTCCAGGTGTTCGTTTGTTACTTTGTTTGGCCTTGATGATGTCTTAGCATCGCCACTGACCAGAACTACAACAGTATTTTCCTCCATTTTCTTTCCGAACATCAGCTGAAAATGTGCAAATATTTCTACATCCCTCTGAGAAACATGGCCACGTTGCAGAACAAATAAAATCATACATGGACTCCTAGATGATGTCTCCACATACCTCTTAATTACAGTTAGAGGCTCATTAATAACAGTAATCCATTGGTCACCTATCTGCAGTGATACCTCTTCATCAAATGTGGATTTCTTAGGCAGGAAATGTTCAAACCCAAGAATATTATTTCCCACCAGACACTTACACCAGCTGTTTGCACCCAGCAGAAAAAATGTCCCCACAGAACTCTTCAGTGTGGCCATCTCCTGTAAAGAAGTCCACAAAAGCATTTGTTAAGATTAGTTAATGCATACCTGATTGGCTAACATGAATTAATGAGCAACATTTTTAGTTCAAAATACATTTACATTAAAATATGTGTTCCCTTGGAATCAGAACTAAGACACTGCTAGATTGCTTGTACCACCAGTTAAGTTAAAGCTGAGCTCTAAATCACAACTCTACACAATTTTAGATAACATCAGTGAGCCTCTGAAACATGCTCAAATGTATAAATGTTTCAAAGATTCTCACTATTGAGCCTTAGCTATGTAAAATTAAAACATTTTAGAAGCTTACCTTTTGACATCAGCATAAAGTTTCAAAATATTTCACACAAAAAAAGCAGACAAAACTTCAGACATATTTTTTTAAAGATAATTTCTGGTAAGCGTTTGCAGTAACTGAAAGTGAAAATCCAGTGAGGATTTTTTTGAACACTGAAAAGGGTGGATCACCATAATCACCTCTGAATACTTACTAAACTCACTATACACTGAGAGTTACATTATGTGTGTGTATACACACATATAAGAGTATAGATGTGTATAGAAAAGTAAGAGAGAGAGTGTGTGAGAGAAAGCAGCATCGAAGTGAACATCACTTAAGCATTTGATTTATTTACAATCTTCCATTTCAGGTACAAAGTTAATTAAAAAGTTGTAGGCTATGTAAAGTGTCTGTACGGTCTATTGTTTTGTTTTTGTTTAGTTTTTTTTCCCCCATAAAATGTAGAAAAAATGCTTGATGTGAATTTACATTTTTGGGTGAACTATCACAGTACTATGAGGTGAATCTTGTCATTTCTGTGCCACTGGTGGTGAAAATGTTATTGCACAAATAATTATAGTTTCTAGTTTTCTGAGCTAGAAATGTTCATGCCTAAAAGCAGTTCAGTGTGTTGAGAGCACCATGAACCCACAGTGTTTTTAATTTCTAATTTATATTTGTCTCTATCAAGTGTGCCTCACACATCATGAAAGTAAAGCCAAAACATTTTGCTCGCCCCCTGGTGGCTAGTTGCAGTATATGTCATAAACACCACCGTCTCCATATACTGTACTGTAAACAAATGGCACGTTAGCCAAACTAAAAAATACCTTTTTTTTTATATAGTCTCTATAGTCTATAGTCTCTATATTTAGAACTGTGATAGAAATATTTTACCATCAGAAAAAAAAAATGCACCCTTCCCTTTAAAGGGGTCATATGATGTAATGTTCTTTTTAGCAGCATCATATGACCCCTTTAAAACAAAATAGTTATTATAGTAAATATGCATGCTTCTATGCTCAGCTATTAAATATTTAGGGCCAGATTTACTAACAGTTTATTAACAAATTTTCACTCCTATCAGTGGTTTTATGGGATTGCAATTTGCCATGTTTAATACATCTTACCTTTAATTGTATATATTATGCTCTTTGTGATCTCTTTGAAATGATTTTTAAAATCATTATTTAGTCTTCCGAATAATTGAGGAATTCATGGAAATTAATAAAATGTTAAGATTCATGGTAAATATACACCGATCAGCTACATTAAGTCTTAAAACTTGCTTAAAGGGATAGTTCACCCAAAAATGAAAATTTGATGTTTATCTGCTTACCCCCAGGGCATCCAAGATGTAGATGACTTTGTTTCTTCAGTAGAACACATATGATGATTTTTAAGTCCAACCGTTGCAGTCTATCAGTCTTATAATGCATGGCAATGGTAACAAAGTCTTATGCTGCTGCTGGAAGAAGCCGCCGCCCCTCGCGCCCCGGACCGGAGAGGGGAGCACGTGCGGCCACCAGACTCCGCCCCTTACCTGGACCCTTCCTTCCTGACCACTGCCCTTCCCTTCATGAACCCCGCAGCACGACGAGGACACCAGATCCCCTGTTTATTTTGGACACTTGATTCCCTTTTTTCTGGACACTTTGTTTATTTTCTGTTAATAAACGGTGTCTGTCGTTTGCTCCTCCCGCGACAACACACCCATTAACGTAAACTACGCCAGAGCGCGTACACACCTCACGCACCGGATGCCGTGCGCGCGCTCAAGGCAGTTGGACATAGTGGTGTATTAGAGGTAAAAAATGATATAAATACTGTTCGGTTTCTGGCTCAAACCGATCGTTTTGTGTGTTAGGACATCAATGTGTCGTCAGGAGCCGCAGGGTTTAATTTGGATTTGTCTGTGCATGTTTTTTTTACACTCATAGACTTTGTTACCATTGCCATGCATTATAAGACTGATGGACTCAAACGGTTGGACTTAAAAATCATCAAATGTGTTCTACTGAAGAAACAAAGTCATCTACATCTTGGATGCCCTGGGGATAAGCAGATAAACATGAAATTTTCATTTTTGGATGAACTATCCCTTTAATATGATGTGGGTCCTACTTGTGATGCCAAAACAGCTCTGATGCGTCTAGACATGGAATCCACAAAACCTCCAAATGTTTCCTGTTGTATCTGGCACCAAGACAGTGGCAGCAGATCCTTTCAATTGCAATTTGTGAGATTGGGCTCCATGGATTGAATTTGTTGGTCCGGCACTTTCCATAGATGCTGAATTGGATTGAAATAAAATGCAATCTTCAGTTGTAAACAAATGCCACAATTTGTTGTGCAGATAAGCCTGCACTTTGATTGTTTATCTATTATGTTCTGTGGATTGACTTTTAACTCAACATCTGTTACTGTCACTCCCGATTTATTCCACTGTTAGGTATTTGACTGGTCATGTGACCCCAGTTTACCCAATGAAAGGTGGCCTGCCATATGTTGAATAAAAATGTGTAGGCTAGTGATATGACGAGAGCGCTGTTTAAATTTAATTTATTTATCAATATATATATATTTTTTTTTCAAAAGTAGTAATACTCTTTTCTTTTAATATAAAACCTTTGAAGTTGACCAAATCAATTAGTATACCAAGCGAGTCTGCCTTTAGGGGGAGCTCTCGCGACAGGTTTACTCCCCTCAAGCGCAAGGACAGCATGTATGAGGGGAGCATCGCCTCAGCGTTTGGTTAATTATAATCTCCCATTTCAGGATGAAAGTTCTTGAGAAAACTTTATACAGTCAAAATTCATGTATATTTATAAACGCACACGAATGTTAATTAGCGAGCTTTGGACATTTGACTGACCGACCTATTCCTTGTCAAAGGAGTCACGAACTCATGGGCGGTGTAACTTGTTACACCTGAAGGTTACTTGATGGTTTTTGTCAAAGGTAGGCTACTATTAGTTTCGCTAACTTTAAAACTTTTAACTGGACAAGAATAATTTAATGCATATTTAAGGGCCTTTCGTCTGGCAATACGGGGAGCTCACGCGACTGGTTTAGATTTAGGGCGAACGCAGCAATATTACCTGAGGGGGACATTTTGGGGATTTGGTTTCTAAATCTCCTATTTTACGAACAAAGCTCTTTAAAGCAGTTTAACGTGAAAACTAGTCTATGTATTTGTAAACATTAAAGAATGCCATCCAGCGTATATTGAACCCTTGTTGTTTTGTCTGACTGACCGAGCCTTGTAGTTGTCGCATGCTCCATGGATGGTGTAATATTCTTAAAGTGCAATATTAATAGGCTAAACATTTTGTGCGTATAAAAATGTGTAAGTTTTATTTACTCATAAATTCAAATTATACAAATGACACTGTACTCTAGAAAACATTGTGTTGCACATTATGAATTCTCTTATGTGCAAGACTTTTTGTTGAAGAACTCATGCTTGAGTTTCTAATATATTTGGTAATTATTTTCCCTCTTTTGTGACTTCAGCAACAGGCCTTCATGAGATCTTTCGAACGAAAGCTTCAGTGATCTTGAAGAACACCACAGAACTCAAGAGATGACCGACCACCATAGACCACTGTAAACCAACAAATAAAGTAAGGACAATTTTAAATCAAAGGGATAGTTTGATCACCCAAAAACTGAAATTCAGTTATCATTTATGCACACTCATGATGTTCTAAATCTGTATAACTTTATTTCTACCGGAGAACAAAAACCCTTAATTTATATTTGTCTCTATCATGGGTGCTTCTCAAACAGAAGGCTGCATCCTACCAGTGGCGGCTCGTGGGTTTTAAAATAGAGGATGCACACTAATTGTATTGGTCTGGGATCCCTGCCGATTATTATTATTATTTGCTTAACCACTTTAAAATGGCTTTTTGGTTGCTTTTAGTCAGAAAACGTAAAGAAAACGACATACATACAGCAAGATAATATAATTTCACTTACCTGGCCTATCACTTGAAGCAAACATCCATCCCTTCTTAAAAGTCTGTGTTAAAAGAGCCGACTGCTGTAATGTTAGCCTATATCTAGCTTAGGTGTGTTCTCCCTTTTTTTAAAATTTGTATATATACTGTTTGAATGACAGCTTGGTAAATCTGTTGGCGATCAAATATTCAATATCGCTACTCATAAGTACTTGGTACATTATCAGCGCAGCGGGAGACGTTCAAACTAATATCAAGTAATTTACATCTCTATGATGATTGGTTGATATATCAGAAGGGAGGCTAGCATCCCCTACGAGGTTTCTTTTCGCAACACTCCTCAGCGCTGAAAGTGAACACTCGATGGTGATTGGCTAATTTTTTATTCACGAGAGCTCAGCTCTCCCCCCGGCCTCCCCCTCCCCTTTTACATCAGCAGATTCGGTACATTCGCGATAGAAAAGCGGCGCTTTCCAACTTCAGTAACATGTTATGGTATTACAGCTGTGAAATTACAAACAAAAAATACACATTCTGAGACATGAACTGAAATTAATTGTGAATTTTATTAACATTAAATCATCGTCCTCCTATTTTCACCTCAAAAATTTGGGGAAGCTGTGCCTCCCCCGACAAGCCACTGCATCCTACTGAGGTTGCATCCTTCCTAGTTCAGTCCTTCAGAGTCTTGTAGGCTAGACTCCTCCTCGACATTAAACACTAGAATGAGACAGTCTAGTAAGTGCGTGTGGCTACATCACGTATGTTCTCACCGTCACGGCACAAAAACAATAATAAAACTTAGTTTTGGAAAAATACTTTTTATTACAAATCTTTATATTATTTGCCTTTCTATTAATGCAATACAATGAATCACAGCCGTCTACAATCTCCCTGTGGCTTAAATTATTGGCAGTTTAGCGCTTAGTAAGTAATTTACACCAAAACAAATTATAACATCTATCCTTTCATGTCCGAAAACATTATTTTTGTCTTACATTTCATAATAAATTCAGACAAGCTCAGTACTGACTCGTTTTTCGTCAGTTTATTTTCATGAAATGGAATGGGTACAAAGGATTGTGGACGATTGAAGGTCGCGAAGGATACATCCCATGCATCCTTCAAATTCAGCTGAAGGAAGGATGCGAAACGAAGGCTGCCTTTCAGGGATTCTTCCGATTGATATGGCCTTCAGCGACGTTTGATGACGTGGCCGCAGAGATATGCAGCCTTCGTATGATGCAGCCTTCCGTTTGAGAAGCACCCCATGTGTGCCTCCAGGGCCGGATTTACATTTTATCGTGACATAGGCAAAAACAATTTTTGGGCCCCCCTTCCCTATTAATATATAATATATAGTAGGGATGCACGTATTGGGCCCGATACTGGTCTCCTGTACTCGTACTCGTTAAAATGCCCCGATACCAAACGCCGATACCACACAGCATGTGATAAGCGCCATGGTCAAACAAAGAAACACCAACAACAGACAGCAGAATGGAGTTAGGGATGTCTACTACGAAGTATATGTATGCAATGAATATAATGTTAAACATTCAGTATTAACGCTTGTATAGCTGGTGTGCGCGAGCTGATAAACAATAAGTTAACCAACTAACATTATACATACCCTTTTGGTTTCTGTACTCAATATTTAAAAAATGTACAAATGCAATAAAAAAATCGGTATCGGTACTCGGTATCGGCAAGTACCAAAAATAAAAGTATCGGTATCGGGCGAGTACTGGAAAAAGTGGTATCGGTGCATCCCTAATATATAGCAAACAAAAATGTCGTAATCAGTGGAAATCAGTTATAGAGTTCTCTATCGCAATAAGCGCAAAGTCGTTCGGCTTGCATTTAGTCATTGAAGATCTAATGTAGTTCTTAATTTGTTTGAGAACGGATAAAGACCGTTCTATTAATAGGCTCCAGCGTCTTGTCCACATTACCACTTTACCACGGCATTATTTCTCTAATAGTTTTAACGGCCTGGAGTCACAACCACATCTCAAGACATTGTTTAGATAATTTATTTCAAGACATTTGTCATATTGTTGTCCTGAAAACTCCTGTGATGAACAAATTTACGCACCTCACTCCAAACCCTCCATTGCTAATTCCAAAACGTAATTTCAGAGCTAATAACGATGGTTTGAGCCATTAATAAGCAGGCTAATGCAGTTTTAAGTCCGGCCCTGTGCCTCACACGTCCTGAAGCTAAAATGAAGCCAAAACATTTTGATCGCCCCCTTGGTGGCTAGTTGCAGTATAGGGCATAAACTCCAGCCTCTTCATGTAAACAAACTGGATGCGAGCCAAACTAACAAAGTTAGTTAATCTTTTTTTTTTATGTTTATTTTTTAATTATTATTATATACAGTTTTTTCCCTATATTTATAACTGTGATAGAAGTATACAATCAGAAAAAAATGACTCCCTTCACCTTTAATGTCAGGGTTCCCACAGTCATGGAAAAACCTGAATTTATTGTTTTAATGTTCTGGTTTCCAGACCTGGAAAAGTAATAGAAATTTATAGCTATTATAGTAAATATGTGCCTCTATGCTCAACTGTAAAAAAATTTTCATGGCCAGATTTACTAACAGCTTAATAATAACTTATTTGTTTAGTAAGTCTGGTCCTTATACTCTCCTTACAGATTACACACTCTGTGATCTTTTTGGAATGGTTTTTAAAATCATTATTTAGTCTTCTGAATAATTGAGAAATTCATGGAAGTTAATACAATGTTAAGATTCATGGTATACACTGATCAGCCACAACATTAAAACCACTTGCTTAATATCATGTGGGTCTCACTTGTGATGTCTAAACAGCTCTGATGTGTCTAGGCATAGACTCCACAAGACCTTTGAATGTGTCCTGTGGTATCTGGCACCAAGACATTGGCAGCAAATCCTTTAAGTTGCAAGATGCAAAGATGGGCTCCGTGGATTGGATTTGTTGGTCCAGCACTTTCCATAGATGCTGAATCGGACTGAGATATGGGGGAACTCTTGGTATGCATGGCTGAAAAATATTTAATCATATAGATCTGGAACTGGATATTCGGTGATATTTATGTACACCCATGTCATTCAAAATCTAGAACTGGAAAAGTCATGGAAAAATAATTGAAATTCATAGGCAAATAGGTGTGGGAACCCTGTAATGTGAATGCTGTGTGTGTGTATCCCTAGAGGTAAGAAGGTAGGTAAATAGGTAATCGTCGGCTTCATCATCTCTAAGAAGAAAAGGACGAAAATTTGAGTAATCCTGTCAAACTCCATCATGAAGAGATGTGTTAAAAGGAAAAGAGAGTCAAAGGTCAACCTGATCTTCAGTGTTCTCTGCACTAATGACATAATGATTCTCTTGTGACCAATCAACACTTTTACCTTTTTTGTACCATGTTATTTATCTGACAAAAACGTGTAATGCTCTAGAGAGGCTATTAGCACTTATCACAAATGTTTGGCATCCATAATGATGTCTTCTTCTTCAATGTAAAAATAAGTGTCTAAAGAAAAAATGAGAGTGACAGTTCAGCCTTGTCTATAGTGTCCTATGTGCTTGTCTTATGATGCAATAATTCTGTGAACTCTTTTGTGACCAATCAGCACTTTTACCATGCCCTGTTTTTTGTTCAAATGTGTAACTCTCTTGAGAGTCTGTTAGCACTTGTCACAGAGATTTGTCATCTGTAGTCTCATTAAACTTGCTGTTGAAGCCTAACAGTCAGAGGTGTAATGTAAACCGACTGGAGCTGATGCAACCAGAGCTATTGTAGAGATTGTAGCTGAGATCCCTTCCCATTGGGAGTGGGTTACTCATCATTACACCAAAACACTTTTGTTTGTCTTGTACAATTTAATATATAGTTTAAATGACTTTGGAATACTAGCAAAAGACATCATTTCTGTGTACATAAACACACGAGTCAATAATGTCAACTACAACTAGTAAAGTTTAAGTTTGTTTTTCTCTTTATTTGTTTTTATAGTACCAATATTGGTCTGTTTGTTAGATGGCCACAACATGTTACTGCAATCTTAGTTCTCAACTGAGAGTGTGTTTACACTTGCAGTTCGGTTCTCTTGGTTCTTTTGGTCCAGACCAAATAATAAAATGATACACTTAGTCCCAGGGTTCTACGCTTACTTTTCTTTTTAAAAATGTTAAACATTTAGGAGCACAGTCAAAACTTTCAGGAGCACCTTCTAATCAATAATCAAAAAATCTGATAAAAAATTAGCCTTTCCATTATGAGGTGATATTTGACTCCTTAAAGTGATTTACAGGGAACTTTGTTTTTACGTTTGTAGTGGAATTTTTCTAACTTTATAAAAAAGTATGTCATCTTTTGTCAAATTAAAAAATATATATATATTTGTAAGATTTTAAAATTTCTATTTAAAACAACAAAATAAAAACAAGTAGAATAAGAAGTATAATAAGAAATTAGCAATCAAATTAAATGAGTATTAAAAAATAATTTGTACTACAGGTGGCACAGAAGAACACAAAAGTGGCTTGTATGTGTATTTTTAGAAGTTTAATGAGCTTCAGAGGTAGCATGAGTGCAATTAAATTCATATTCATGTTGAGGTTGATGTTTTAATTATACAATTTTGAATATAGAAATATTAAATGATTTAAATTAGAAATTTAAAATTAAATTTAAATTTAAACAGAAAAGACTCAAAGCCAGCTCGCCATTGAAATGCCTTCGCAGTGGTCCAAGCTGAACCAGCGACCTCTCTGCTCGGCTGATTCGCCGCTTCTTCCGCCATGGCAGTAGAGGTCCCAGCTGATTCCCTGCCGCCATCCAGCGAGCCTATACTAGCTTATTTCCTAACAACGTTGTAGCAAATGTTGTGCTGCGAGTGTGGTTCATGCAGGGATGCACGATGCAGAAGAGCCGCTCTCTCACTAAGGCAGAATGCTTTAGCATTTGAGCATGAGTCTCTCGCCCTTCTCCGCTCGCAGCTTGCCTTCTTCAATGAAGGCAGCCCCGCCCTCTCGGTTCTCCTCTCTCAGCAAAGCTCGGAGAGAGAAACAGCGGAGCCACGGAGTTGAGCAACCGGGCCTGAGCAATCTCACGCTGGCACAAAGCCCGCGTGCTCTCTCTCTCTGCTGCATTACATCGAGCGGCTCTATCCTCCTGGGCGGATCGGAGTACAACTCTCACACATCCCGCGTGCTTAACTTGATCTGCCAGTACATGTTACACGTGAGGATCAGTGCCCCTCATTACATTGAGCGGCGCAATCCTTCTAAGCGGATCGGAGGGCTGTCACTCTCTATCGCCGACAGTTTCACATTTGTGTATGCGGCGCTGAGGCTGCGCTCACTGCTGCGGGCTGCTTTCACTATTGCTGCAGCAAGCATGAGCCCCTTGCTGTTGTTTGTGCAGTTTGTGAACTTCATCATAACAAGAACAAAACATATATTTTGCTTTATTGGTGGCAAGCAAGACGGCCTAATGGCTCTATTATAGAGAACTGGTGGATTGACATGAAATTTGTAGTTCATTCAGTGAGTCATCTGTTGATTCAGAAGCTGCTTTGATGGATTTGGTGAGTTAATTCAGTAATGTATTCACTAGGGATGCTCCGATCCGCCTTTTTCGCCTCCGATACCGATTCCGATACCTAGGGTTCGGTATTGGCCGATACCGATCCGATACCAGTCAAGTTATTTTCCCTCATTTAAATAAATGTAGAATTTATATATCTCTGTGTGTGGAACTGATAATCATTCTTTCACAATCTACGAGATACAGACTACTTCATTATAAAAGAAAAATAAAATAAACAAATATGAAAAAATATAGGCCTATGTATATTTATAATCCATGACAAAAATGTATCATAAACTAGGTTAGTGGATAATTCGGCAGCAAAAGTTATTCTAGAAAAATCAGTGCACAATAATTTTAGAAATCCA
>NW_015536501.1:408120-412172 GCF_001515605.1 Sinocyclocheilus anshuiensis | reverse complement strand
TTTTTGCAAAATCATAGACATGTATTTACAAATCAAGTATAATGGGAACACAGAATGATCTTGGAGAGAGCTTTACCGAGCTGACTGCTGTAACCGAACGCGACCAGGGTTTAAACTTTAAAGGCTGAACGAATGACTGACAGCCACAGCGGAGAAAAGAGTTTGTGTGAACTTTTAATGTAAGGACTTAAATATTCATATGTAGCTCACATTAAGCTATCGTATGGCTTCAGAAGTAACACAGAATAATTAGCACAATCGAAGGAAAAAATAAAAAATTTCTCGGATTTGGATCGGCTCTCTCTGACCGATACCCGATCCGAGAAAAATGGCACTATCGGAGCCGATACCCGATATGAATATCGGATCGGCGCATCCCTAGTATTCACCAGGCTGATTCAGCGTTCTGCAACACACTTATGTCAGACAGTGTGCAGTTACTGCATTGAGTACTTTTTCGTGGCTTTAACCTTCTTTTTAACACCAAGGATGTCCTGTGCTTTTTCTCATTCGTACATCTTTCTTTCACTCTAAATGTGCATGTCCTGTGCTTTTTCTCATTCATGCGTCTTGCTTTCACTCTAAATGTGCATTTTATGGCATTTGTGTATCTGTTTTGTTTGTATATTTGCTTTGGTTTGATGAAAGTATGATCGTAATGCAAAATTTACAATAATGATGTGACTATAATTTTGTGCAAATCTAACTTGTCCAATGACTTTTCAAGGACATGTCAAAACTATTTAATGTCTAACGCTTCTAGCTTTTAATGTTATTGTGTATTAACATGCATAAATGTTTGAATGTAGGGCAGTTGTTCTAATGGTAACTTATGTCAAACCTACTGTAGGTGGGTCAGTCAGTACAGATACACTAATTTGTAAAATGTAACCGTAAAAGAAGCTCTGAGCTATTCTATGTCTTGAAAATATTATTGGATTAGTTTTACTAATTCAAAATTGTATAAATCAGATTAATCCAGTCTATGAATATTTAAATAGTAGGTGGGTCAAAAAGTGAATAATCAAATCTCATTCTGAATGGGTGGTCGCTACTCTTTCTGCAAGTATAAAACAGGGTCATTTCAGTGATGAGTTCCAGGAGGCCAAACTGACAAGCATCCTCGAACAGATTTGGAATAGTTCTCTGATGAAGCACAGTCTACTCTATATTGTGCTATCACCAAAATGTCTATCTGGGGAGCGACACATACGGACAATGAATCAATCATATACTGCTTTCCAAATAACAATTTGTCTTGTACCAAAAACGTAAAACCTGGAGCCGAGTACATTATTGTGTACATATTCATTTCTACAATATCAGTATTTACTGTGTTTCTGAACTTGTTGGTGATCATTTCCATCGCTCACTTCAAACAGCTCCACACTCCAACCAATGTGCTGATCTTCTCTCTGGCAGTGGCTGATCTGATCGTGGGACTGATTCTTACGCCAGTACAGGGCATCAAATTGATTGAGCCATGTTGGTACTTTGGAGAAATATTTTGTTCAATATTTCCTTTTATTTTCTATGTGGTTGTTACGGCATCTCTTGGTAATTTGATTATTATATCTGTGGATCGTTACATTGCTGTGAATGACCCTTTGCGATATCCAGCAAGAGTCAATACTAACAGAGCAGTTCTTTCTATTGTTGTAAACTGGGTATTTTCCTGCATATATTCTTTTTTTCTTTTGTATGAGTCTATACTCTATCCAGAGAAAAATCATACATGTGTTGGAGAATGTATACTTTTTATTAAGTTAGAATATATCATAACAGATGTTATAGTTACTTTAGTAACACCGTGTTGTTTAATCATTTCTTTATATATGAAAATCTGCTTCGTAGCAAAACATCAAGCTGAGCATATAAATTCACTCTCAGACAAAAAAGCCAAATCAGAAAAAAAGGCTGCAAAAACCTTAGGGGTTGTTGTCATGGTTTATCTTCTTTGTTGGATACCATATTATATAGCTGCTCTTACGCTTGGGCAAGACACAGGTGACTCTCTTGTAATTAATATAATGTATTGGATTTTATGCATGAATTCATGCTTGAATCCACTTATTTATGCCATGTTTTATAGATGGTTTCGAATATCAGCAAAATACATTTTGACTTTGAAAATATTTGAACCTTCATCAGAATACTTCAACCTGTTCATGCAAGAGAAATGATTTTATGCTAATCTTATGGTGTTGCACGACTGTAAAGCACACATAAGAGTGAAATGGTTCATGCAAAAATGTATTCACCCTCATGCTGTTCCAAAATGTTATGACTTACTTTTTTCTGTGGAATACAAAACCTATTTTGAAAAATATCTCAGCATTCCTTAAAATATATATATATTTTTTTCCACAAAAGAAAGAAATGCATACAGGTTTGAAATGACATAAGGTTGGGTAAATCATATCATATTTTTAATTTTTGGGTGAATTATAGCCTTAAGCTCATCTGTTTCCAAACAGAATAGTTTAGGTTCTATTTTAATCTTCATTGTGAAAAATAATCTTTATGTAGCACATATGGTTTTGAAATGTTTAGGTAGGGTGTCTAATGACTAGATCAGTGTGACAGAACTGAGGATTTCAAATGATTAATATCATCTAAAGAAGCTTCTAAGAATTTATTAACTCAAAGTGGAAAACTGGTGCAAGGACAAATCCTTGTTTAGACATTAAGAATAATGCTGCTGAATAGCACTAGTGCAAATCATGGATCATGATCATCAGTCGCTTTGGATAAAAGTGTCTGCTAAATGACTAAATAAAAAAATAAAAAAATCACAGTGTAAAAATATGGTGTCTTCATGGACATTTTCAGGGTCTTTTTAAAGTTTGTTTTGGTCTGCTTTAGTGTGCAAAGGCTGAAGAACTGTGATGTGGTGTGATGGGGAAAAATCACTTTGCTGCTGAGTGACAGACGTTGTCTGACGAAAAAGTGTAGTAGTTTTTGTAATGTTCAAATGGTGTTTCAGAGATAATCTTTAATTTAAGTTACAGACTTCTTACCGTTGAGCCCTGAGGATTTTTTTTTTCTGCTGCCCTAGTTGGACCAGTGGTTCCAATTTCTTAAACGTGATGATAACAAAAGAGATAAACTGGATGAAATAACTAAGGATTAGTGAGTTATATAGCAATTAATCGCAACATGAAAATTTGATACCAGCATATCCATATGTGATCATTATATTGGACGGTTATTAAGCTTTTCATGTTCCCTGTTTTCCCAGTAGTGCCTCTAGACATTTAACTTATCTAACCTACAACTATGGACAACAGTTTTGGTGGGCTGTTCATTAAAAGAGCCCAGTCTAGTTTGTCTAACAAGAATTACTGAGCAGATTTTCTTTCAATAGGTAGTGCTGTAAACATTGAATCTGGATCTAGTTGAATGGAACTGATAATCATTCTTTCACAATCTACTAGATACAGACTAGGGCTGTGCAATTAATCGAAATTGTCATAAAATCGCAATTTGAGCAGGCGCGATTTCTAAATCGCTTTATAGCAGATTTTCCGCGCCCACGACCTCCCGCAGTATGCTATCCGAACCAATCAGAATGCAGCGTGCCTAAATGGAGCACGAGAACAGAACAGACCGGGCAGGCATACAAACGTAACGCCAGGTTCACACACTCTGTCTGTGGTGCATATTTTTTCCGCACCCATGTTAACGGATCAGAGCGTTCACACTGCACACGATTGCGCTCCGCCAGTGTGCTCCAGGAGAGGTGCGTCTGCAGCAGTCATGCTGCGATCGTTTCCGCACGGAGTCTATAGGCCCGTGTATACTTCACTCTCCTCGTTCCGTTCCGTCTCGTGCACAGCCGCGTCCGCACAGCTTTCAAAGTATACTCAGCCGCCGATGAGTGCGGACGGACGAGCTCGACACAGGCGCAAGTCTATTTCTGCTGTACTGCACGCGCTGAATTAAAGTGACAGCGCATTATTCGCGGTAAAAATTAACATGGATTGACACGGAAATTTAATTAAATAAATGCATATAATTAAAGTCTACTGTTTCACAGACAACACATGGCA
>NW_015536501.1:406820-407569 GCF_001515605.1 Sinocyclocheilus anshuiensis | reverse complement strand
GCATGCCCGATTTCTAAATTGCTTTACAGCACGATTTTCCGTGCCCCCGACCTACCACAGTATGCTATCCGAACCAATCAGAATGCAGCACGCCTAAATGGAGCACGAGAACACAACAGACTGGGCGGGCATATAAATGTAACGCCAGGTTCACACACTCCATCTGTGGTGCGTATTTTGTCCGCGGCCCATGTTAACGGATCAGAGCGTTCACACTGCACGCGATTGCGGTCCAGCAGTGCGCTCCAGGAGCGATGCGTCTGCAGCAGTCATGCTGCGATCGTTTCCGCACGGAGTCTATAGGCCCGTGTATACTTCACTCTCCTCGTTCCGTTCCGTCTCGTGCACAGCCGCGTCCGCACAGCTTTCAAAGTATACTCAGCCGCCGATGAGTGCGGACGGACGAGCTCGACACAGGCGCAAGTCTATTTCTGCTGTACTGCACGCGCTGAATTAAAGTGACAGCGCATTATTCGCGGTAAAAAAAATAACATGGATTGGCACAGAAATTTAGTAATTACACCATAAATGCATATAATTAAAGTCTACTGTTTTAGTCAACACATGGCTTTTTGGCTAGATTTAAAACAAGGAAAAGTGCACTTTTAGATAAACAAGGCAATAATAGACGGCACTCGTGGTGGTAGTTAAAGTTATATTCATTCATTCATTGTACCAATTTCGGTACCAAAGCAAAACACAAAAACATGCTAATTGAACAACATTTTTATTAATAACGTTAAACAAAA
>NW_015536501.1:401186-404056 GCF_001515605.1 Sinocyclocheilus anshuiensis | reverse complement strand
GCATCATTCTGCACACCGGATGCGCACATTGTAAGCGCTTCGTGTTAAAAACTGCAAAGCACAAAGGGAAGAGAAATCGATGCGTAGTGTATTATATCTGTGCAACAGTTATTGAGCCTTTCTTTTTACAAGTTTTACATTTCAGTTACTGTGCACGTTAAAAACAATTTATAGTCTTTTCTACGCCCGTGTTTTGTTCTCACAGACACCCGGTAGCAAGTAACAAAACAACATTAAACTCCGGCAAGAAGATAAAGTCCTTTTTGCAACATCATAGACATGTATTTACAAGTCAAGTATAATGGGAACACAGAATGATCTTGGAGAGAGCTTTACCGAGCTGACTGCTGTAACCGAACGCGACCAGGGTTTAAAGGCTGAACGAATGACACAGCCACAGCGGAGAAAAGAGTTTGTGTGAACTTTAATGTAAGGACTTAAATATTCATATGTAGCTCACATTAAGCTATCGTATGACTTCAGAAGTAACACGGAATAATTCGCACAATCGAGAAAAAAATAAAAAATAAATAAATAAATCTTGGATTTGGATCGGCCCTCTCTGACCGATACCCGATCTGAGAAAAATGGCACTATCGGAGCCGATACCCGATATGAATATCGGATCGGCGCATCCCTAGAATTTACTTTACATTTACTTTCTTTAAACTGACCTAAGGTACACAGGTCATGGAAACTGAGGTCATTGTAGGGCCCTATGAAATCCGTTTAATTTTTTTCCCAAAATGAGTTTTATTATTTGTTTTCTGTTTTAATTTTTCTGGATTCCGTTTTCTAGACTCTGTTTTAATGGTTAAATTCAATTTTATTAATCAGAAAGCATGTCTAATAAATTGAAATCATGAAACTTACAATACTAAACAGGGATTTATTAAAAGTTTAACAAATTACATTTTTAAGGCCCTATGAAATGTTTTATTTTTTTCTGCTAAATAAATTCTGGTAAATAGTTTTTCTGGTAAATATTCCTTTAAAAATGTTTTAAAATAATTTTATTAGTAGTAGTTGTACTACATAAAGTAATATTTCTGTCACAGATTCTTCAAGTTAAACTGAACTTTTATTTTGACAGGTTGCTGTGAAAACATTTAGGTTTCTGTATATGATATGACGATAGTTTTACTCAAAAGAAATAGTAAAATCCTCATAAAGTGACTCTCAGAGCAGCTCTAGAGATTGTTTGTGTTCATGTACTCATATTGAGGTGGCAGAGGCTAAAAGCACTGAGCGTCATGCGTGCTTAAGTGTGTGTAGTAAAGGAAACCGTGCGTCTGTGCCATTCATGCACACAGAGACATGCAGAACATGCAGGATTCATATTTAAATTGTATTTTGCGGATTATTATTCACAGACACTAGTCCATATTGCGTTTTGATTTAAGTGTAGTGACATAGTTTTGGTGTATCAATCCGAACTTTGGCAAATTACGTGACATTCCACGTTATACAGTAAATTCCATTTTTATGAATGAATTCCATGATTCCGCCCACGTTTTCTGCTTTGCGGAAATCATAGGGCCCTGTCATTGATGTAGGTCATATTGTTATTGTTATTGGCTGATTGACAAATTCGCTATTCAAACAGTTGTTTTCAGTTAATTAATTAGTATTTTTTTAATATGCTGAAATGTATGATAATGTTTGGGGTCACAAAAATCATTTAATATTTTACTGATATAGTGATATATTGACACTACCTCCATAGGCAGCTCACTAGGTTTTGGAACAGATCTATTGTTTTATTAAAGAATGTTAATAAGTACTGCCATTCACAGGAATCATTTATGGTAATCATTAAAAATGTCCACATGAGAGGATGCTGGCTTACATTATCTGTGTTAAGATATATTTAATTTCCTTTTTAAACCAGGGGTAGAATAAAGCATAGCCAACAGGATTTAGCCCTGAGTTCAAATACAAGGTCCACGTTAGAAATTTCGACATGATTGCAGTGTTGACTGTGTTTCTTGATAAAGAAAGAATGTAAAATGGAATCCAAGCAGGTGAATTGTCACAATTATTCCTAATGTTAGAGCAGCCTTGCAGGCTTTCTTGTGCATCATCTTTAGAAGAGGCTTCTGTGTTGAGTTATTTTGAGGGGACAGCAAATTTACACCGTTATACAAGCTGTACACTCACTACTTTACGTTGTAGCAAAGTGTCATTTCTTCAGTGTTGTCACATGAAAAGATCTAATAAAATATTTACAAAAATGTGAGGGGTGTACTCACTTCTGTGAGATACTGTATATTAATAGATCACTTCAGTCTTTTAATTGGAAGTATAATTGCAATATACAATTATGTTATTATTATTTATTTTGTAGGCACCACATTTAACATGGGTTACACCTTGCCCAGATCCCCGATTGCAGCTGATTTTCAGATGTAAACCCCAGCAGCACTGGACAGCTGCTGAAGTGCAAGAAAGGCTGGAAGAATTTCAAAAAGAAACCAAATATACATGAAATCAGTTGTCACACTTAGCTCAGAAACAAGAAACTGTAATGCAAGTCTTACCTTCTGTTCATGATGAAGTTAAATACTTTTATAATGACCATGTTAGTTGATCTATAACGGGTGATGGGTGCCGCCATGTTAGTTCAAGCTGAATCCGAGCTGTGGGATTTACAACAGGTAAATTCATCCTCTCCTCCTGCAAGCTAGGCAGAGTTTCTATTTATAACATGTGTTTAAAGGGTTGCTCAATGTAGCCAATCACAGACTCAGCTGTTGATTTCTGCAACACAATGGCCAACCAGAGGTGATTACTGTAAGTTAGAATCCACTCACCGCAGTGCTGAAATTGCGTGCTCACGAATCGTCTCATTTTAACACACGAAGTGTAGA
>NW_015536501.1:386635-399334 GCF_001515605.1 Sinocyclocheilus anshuiensis | reverse complement strand
CACTCACCGCAGTGCTGAAATTGCGTGCTCAAGAATCGTCTCATTTTAACACACGAAGTGTAGACATTGTGAAAGATTCATTGTGCATATGTTCATTGTGTTATAACAGAGCTTTATGAGATCGCGATGAACTGAGATGTCAGCTTTTAGTGATAATAAAGGAAGCGCTGCTTGCATTCTGCCATGCCAAATCATGCACGCAGCAGCCCATGCTTGCTTTTCTGTTAAAAATAACAGTGGTTTGTGAATGTTGATGCTTAGCCTAAATAACAAATATTTTATCGGGAGCATTTATGCTGGGATGTTGTGGATCTTAGGATATGTTACAGAACCATTTAATGTAAATTTCTTTGATGTGCTGAAAAAAAATCTGTATATAGATTACTTTTATGCGGGCGGGAGCTGGACAAAACATGAATGTCGCGGGCGGGAGCGGGCCCAGATAAGGTATTTTTCTGCGGGAGCGGGACTGAAAAATCCGTCCCGCCAGGTCTCTACTTCATTGCTTCGTCTATAGCACATTGTGATTGGATGTTTACACTGTCAAAACAGGAGACAAACCAATGGGCCACTGGCTGCTCTCTGTCCCTGCGTGATAGTACTCGGTATAGTATAAAAAAATAAAAAAAAAACATTCTGTCGGCCCACCGGGAAAATGCCCGGTATGCCCGATTACCAATCCAGTCCTGTATACGGCCTTCAGACAGAACAGGCAGGTTGTCGATGAGTGACAGAGCAGAATAAGGATGGAGCAACGTGTGGATGCGCTGTCTTTGAAGGAATTTATTTATTTTTCTCTGCGACACTTTTCCTACTGTGTTAACAGAAAAATGTCAAACGAATTTAGTATTTTGACAAGACGAAAAAAAAAGCTAATAAGCTATTTTTGTACAACCTACATTCTTGTTTTTTCTCTCTGCGACACTTTTTTGCTATTGTGTTGTAAATGTTAAACAAATTGTATCCTGACAAGACGAATAAAAATAATAAATACAATTTTTGTACAACATTTTTATTTTCTTTGACACTTTTTTTTCCCTACTGTGTTGCATAAAATATTAAATTAATTTTGTGTCTTAATATAATTGATATAAATTCAAGTCAAAGTCAATAAATTCAAGACTCTTGACAAGACGAATAAAATGACATACAATTTTGTGCAGACTACACTTTTATTTGTTAGCCTCTCTTTTTTCAGTAGTGGAAATTTAAATGTGAGATTCTGGAAACGAGATCTAAATTTAGCGGGAATGGCCGGGTCGGGAAGAAAATTATTCCACGCGGACAGCGGGTGAACAGAGTGAATATATAGAGGGAGCGGGTGGTTGCGGAATGTAACCTTGCGGGAGCAGGACTAAAAAAATAGTCCCACGCAGACCTCTACTTAAAGCTACAAAAGTTATTGATTTCCTCTTTTTTTTCTTTTGTTCTTTGATTAACAGACATCACAGCAGCTGGGTTATTAGGTTATTTGGCTGCTGTTACTTTAAGAGCTGCCACTGCTGGACACGCATCATATTTTCTCACAACTCTTTACTTTTTCTGGCCCACTTCAGGTCTGACGCAACTCAGTCGGGTGTGTTAGATGAGGGAGACAGTGCAAAGTCTCCTGTTTGATGTGGTCGTAAAGACGTTCTGCATCTAAATAAATGCAATTCTTGTCAAGAAAAAAGAGACAGAGGCAGCAGTTGTGAGTGTGGTGGTTAACACTAGCTCTGCCCCTGCGTTAACTGCATTACATTTTTTAAGGCCGTTAAACTGGAAAAATTAATTGCCTGCATTAACATGCTAATTTTGACAGCACTAATATAAATATAAAAATGTCCAGTTCTATTTTTTGCAAAAGAGTTCTTTTTCTGCTGTTCCAAAAGTATAATCTACTGTCAGATAGTGAATTAGAATTTTCATTCAGCCTGTTTTTCTACAGACCAATGTGAAATGTAAGTAGTGCAGCAAAAGCCAATATCAATGTCTACACTAGATGTGACAAGTCCATGACAGTAAACTGATGCCCTGCTCTACTTTTGATGTACTCCACACACTTGCAGTACTTTTGACTTGAAAGACAAATAATTTGCAACGGTTGCTTTGATGTGTCCAGTGTAGACAACTTCAAGCTATCGCAGTACTGTGTGATGTAATGCAATAAAGGTTGCATCCACGGTAGATGGTGTTAAAAGGAATCAGTTATGTCATGCAACATCAGAGTGGGCGGTAGATGGGTTGGTCAGTCTGATCCAGACACTGTATAAATGAAAGTACAGTAAGTAGAGCAGAACAAAGTCCTAACAGG
The DNA here is from genome assembly GCF_001515605.1 of Sinocyclocheilus anshuiensis. Lineage (NCBI taxonomy): Eukaryota > Metazoa > Chordata > Actinopteri > Cypriniformes > Cyprinidae > Sinocyclocheilus > Sinocyclocheilus anshuiensis. Next base: position 397,041 of record NW_015536501.1, on the reverse strand, counting down.
AGGAGACTCACTCATGGCCTTTCAGAGTATAGGGGATCATGAGACTCAGTACTGCTTTCCTGCCATCAACTCTTCATGTATCAAGGGAAAGCGCTCCAGACATGTACACGATATCATGTATGTGTTTTTTTCATTGCTGTCAGCATGCACTGTGTTTCTGAACCTGCTGGTGATCATCTCCATCTCCCACTTCAAGAAGCTTCACACTCCAACCAACCTGATCATTCTCTCTCTGGCTGTGGCTGACTTGCTTATTGGGCTTATTATAATGCCTGTAGATGCCATAAAGCTGATTAAGACATGTTGGTACTTTGGAGACACTTACTGTGGACTCTTCGTAATTACTCTTGGGCTGCTCCTTTCTACATCTCTTAGTAATTTGGTTTTAATTGCTGTTGATCGTTATGTGGCTGTGTGTCACCCTTTACAGTATCCCCAGAAAATTACCACAACTAAAACTTTAATAAGCATCTGTGTCTCCTGGTGTTGTTGTTCACTTTACAATATAGCCTTTGTAATTAGTAATGGATATTTTAATACCTCACACAGACCAGATGTTTGTTACGGCCAGTGTATTGTTTTGATTACTCCTGCTTGGAGATTCACAGATTTGACCTTTTCCTTCCTATTTCCATGTATTGTGATCATCTCTGTATATTTGAAGATTTTTTATGTCGCACAACAGCAAGTAAAAGTTTTGAACTCTCTTAAAGGTGGTAAATGTGTAATGGAAGTTTCAGTGAGGAGAAAATCTGAGAGCAAAGCTGCTCTGACTTTAGGAATCATTGTGGCCGTTTATTTGCTCTGTGGGATTCCGTTCTATATATGTTCTTTAACAGAATCCACAGCAATCTCTTCCACTACAATGACATTGCTAACCTGGACCTTGTATGTTAACTCGGGTTTGAATCCCCTTATCTATGCTTTCTTTTATCGCTGGTTTAAAATGTCAGTAAAGCACATTCTTACTCTTAAAATATTTCAGCCAGCATCCTCTTTGACTGACATTTTTACAGACTGTCATTCATAATGCTTAAGGGTTTGATTTAGTAGACCGCAACATATGTATCCTTCAAAAGAGTAGGAAGTCCCAGAATGTATTGCTACAACTTATTTCGAGATGGTGAACAAAGCAGGAGAAACATTGATCATAAATAAACATTTAATTCAACACTGAAAAGTCTCAATACTCAAATATGTAATGCAATATTTTGTGTGGTGTGCAATTTATGCATAGTATAATATCACTATTAGCTGAGCAAGATGCTGGCATCATGCACTATTGAAATCAGTTGTGTACTGATTTTGAGAAGCACTATTTGTGTGGTGTGTGGAGCTGTAGAGTGTTTCAAATCAACCATTTATGAGTTTCCATGATGGTTAGAAGACGGGTGCCATTACAGGCTGTTATACATAAAGTGTATATCACAATATTTATGTGTAAATGCATCTCAGACATGATTTGAACAGTTGTCATCATTGTACTAGACTGTGCTAGAGGCAAGTACCATTAAACGATATTTAAAATATGTAAAAGAGGATGCTGGCACCAATATTATAATTGTAAGTGGAGCATTTAAACCAGGGATGTCCAATCTTGCTTCTGGAGGGCCAGTGTCCTGCAGAGTTTAGCTCCAACCAGCTTTGACGCACTTGGAAGTTTCTAGTGAATCTAAAGACCTTGATTACTTTGGTTCTGATGTGTTTAAGACGGGTTGGAGCTAAACTTTGCAGGACAGCGGCCGTCAGAAACAGGCTTGGACACCGCTGATTTAAACAGTCTCTTCGTTTTTCAATCACGTTATATTGCATCAAGAAATGTGTGCATTATTATCCTAATATCAATGGTTACATTTTTTTTTCCATATACAGTGCACAGCATAAATGAGTACACCCCCTCTAAAACATGGTACAAGAGGAATACCAAATTATTGTTTTAAGTGTGAAAATGTAGCAGAAGTAGCACCAACATTCAAAAACAATGGACTTGTGATAAAGCTCCTGAAATACTCAGGCCTTCACTTTAAGTTTTCATTTAGTGATGTGTGATTTTTTGCTAGAAAAAGAGCAGGAGAAATAACATGCAAGTGTCTCAGAGCCGGCAAAAGCTGTGAAAAGAGTGACCCTTTATCTCACAGAGTATGACGCTGCCTGCAGAAGTGACATGCATGGTTGTTGTCACCACTAGAATTACCTACTGTAGCCAAAGCAAAATAAACTCATTTAACCTCTTCCAGGGCCTATTTACAAAATATAGAGACTTCTGGGAATCCATACTCTGGTCTCAAGAGACCAAGTCAATCATTTCGGATCCAAAAGTATCCAACATGTTCTGGTGTTGCTAGAGGAGGAGTACAGTGAAAAGTGCTTGGTTACCCACAGTGACGTTCAGTGGTAGTAAAGCTTTTATATAGGGATGTATGAGTGCTGAAGGTGTGAGGGAGTTGTGCTTTATCAATGCTGGCATGAATTTACAAACAGAAGATGATACCCTCCCCTCATTCCCTGCATTATTGGGCATTTTTTCAGCATGACAATGAATATATTTGTTCTCCCAAGGTGAAAATCCTTCAGTGGATATGTATTTCACTCAATCTTAACGCTCTTGAGCAGCTGTGGGGGATTCTGTAGAGACGAGCTGAGCAAAACTCCCCATTAAAGACCAGAGCATTTAAGGAGGTCGTCCTCCAGGAGTTGAACAACACAGATGTGAACATTTGTCATGAACTTGTACACTCAGTGCCAAGAAGGGTCAGAGCAGTATACTTTAAGTTCTGGAGGACATACTAAGTACTAGAATATTATACATTTTCTGAATTAAATCTAGGGTGTACTCATTTCTGCAATCCTTCATTTAAACAAAATTGGCTAATTTACTTACCTGTAAATTTATTTATTTACATTTATCTGTACTTATTGGCCTATATTTTGTTGTTTTTATTAAGTATATGTTTAATATGTTTCAAATTTTTTCATTAAGAAAATACATTTTATATTTATTCAGAGGGGGTGTACTCATTTATGCTGTGCACTGTAGATCCATGCAAAATGTAATGTGTAACTGCAACACTCATTTCAAATGTAGTGGAGTAAAGAGTACAGATACTCATAATGTAGTGAAGTAAAGAGTAATAGTTGCTAATATCTTTGATACTCAGTACAACTACAAAGTACCCGAAAAGATACTCAAGTACAGTAACTAATTACATTTACTCCAATACTTTACACCTTTGCAGATCAACCCACCAGACTACCTTGATAGAGGCCCACCCCCCCATTTGCAGAGCCCATTGTACATTATTTTACAAAGGTCCTTTTAATTAAAAAAAAAACGTATTAATTAAAGGCCACAATAAATATGCCGTGTCAGGGGTGTGATTTTTTTGAGCCCCTTTTCTCACTCTGGAGGTGTAAAGTTCTTGAAGGTTGAAGGCACCAATAATCTTCTCAGCAGTCCGGACTGTCCGTTGTAGTCTCCTAATGTCTGATTTGGTAGCTGAACCAAACCAGACAGTTATGGATGTACACAGGACAGACTCGATGGCCGAGTAGAACCGTTTCAGCAGCTCCTGTGGCAGGTTGAACCTATGTGAATGTCTCACTTCAGGTCCTGAGAGATGGTGGTGCCCAGGAACTTGAATTACTCCACTGTTGTTACAGTGCTGTTCATGATGGTGAGTGGGGGAGTGCTGGGGGGTTTCTCCTGAAGTCCACTATCATCTCCACTGTTCTGAGCATGTTTAGCTCCAGGATGTTTTGATTGCACCAGACAGCCAGCTCTTTAACCTCCTGTCTGTAAGAAGACTCGTCTCCATCCTTGCCTCCTGTAAACCCGAACAGTACAACTAACTTAAAGATTAAGAACACTGCAATTAATGTCAGTTTAATCGTTAATGCAACAATTACATTTTCTGAATGAGGAATTTAGTTTTATTTTTGTATGGCTCAATATTTTTGAGTAAACCCTTGTACTTAAATTATTATCTTTAAGTTTACGGAGTGACATAAAATGATGTCACGACGTTGCTCTAACCAACGTTATCATAAGAATTAATTCAATATGGCGGATACTTGCAAGCAACCGGAGTTAACTTAATGGAACAACATGTAAGCATAGGCATAGCTTGACATTTGAGCTTGGGGGTGCCAAACCAAGCCATTTGATTTGGTCAGTCAAACTTTTAAATGCATTTCAGCATTTCTCTGTAGTAAACGTACAAATTCACACTCTTGTGTGCCATTTAAGCGGTTTTGCTATGATTACATAGAGCAGCAGCAAGCATGTGAGGTTGTCATGACAACCAGCATGGGCGAAGCTTGCGGGGGGCCAGAGGGGCCCCCTTAACGACTGAAAGATTTGACTAAATATTTGATAATTAATAATGTTTTCAACTCAAATTAAATATGCACATAATGTAGTTTTTTAAATATATTTTAAATTATTTTGTAAATAAATTAATCAATAAAATCAAACTTACTAATGGCTTCCCCAATCTCATTTGCGTAAGAAGTTTTAACGTGACGAATCAGCATTTTGACAGATAATAGCATACGTTATATACTACTTGCCTGTTGCATGGCGTAAATGCAAATCCACGGCCCGGACCAGTGTTGCCACCTTGTGGACAAAATAATTAGTGCAAAAACAATTAAAGGTGTATGTGCGACCTGTGCATACTCTTCCCTCGGGCCGGATGAAGATGATTGGCGGGCCACCAATTGAATAGCCCTGCTATATCCCATTATAATCAGTGATGTTGTCTACACTGGATGCCGCGCGACATGACACGACAAATCCCTGACAGTAATCTGATGCCTCGTCCTATTTATGATGTACTGTCACAAAGTTCAAATGTCCTGTAGACAGACTCAACCTGTTGTGTTGCGACGTGGCGTGACAACTGTCCGGTGTACTCACAGCACACTGTTCCGCCACCAAGAAAGTGGGCGCATTAACTCTTGGTCTGCACGCACTCTCTGTGGAATAGGAATTGCGGCGTATGTTTCCACATTTCTTTTTAGCATCTTCCATTTACTGTTGTCTCGTTTGTATTTGGCCAGTTTGGAGAAAGCCTCACCAATACAAACCTGACCAGCCGGGCGTTTGCGATAACGAGAACTTGAAGACTCTTGTATGAACATGAATGGGTGACATGAATGGAGATGGCTCCAGATCAGTGATGTATTATTTGGTTTCCATCAAGGTCCATCGCTCAACATGAAATTAATTTGCTGAATGCAGAATAAACTGTATTTTCCTGCGCTCAAACCTGCCAATCTAAAGCATGATCTAAAGGAAACGCCATATGGCATTTGAGGTAATTTGTGAATTAACACAGACTTATAGTCTAAATAAAACAACAACTGTTACTGTTATTACACTTGTATACAAAGCTTTGTATTATGCTTGTTATAGATTGTGTGACGTCACATGCACTACCGCTGGTGGCAATAGACCACGGTGACCCGGCGACCGTCACGGCCCTACTCTGGACCTCCACTTTCCTGCAGAGTTTAGCTCCAACCCTAATCAAACACACCTGAACAAGCTAACCAATAGGTGTGTGACATCAAAGTACCACGAGAGCGATTCGAAAGGAGCCGTCTACTCTCTTAATGCTCTTGCTGTACTTTGATGTCATACACCAATTGATCTGAGCAGTGCCAATTCAAGTCGAACACACCAAACCAATTTAAGAGTAACTTAATTACTTAAGTAATTTAATTGATGCTCAACAAATAAAAAACGTATATAATACAGAGAAACAAATTATAAAGCTTGGCTTACTGAATATCAGGCCCCTTTCTACGAAAGCACTTTTTGTAAATTATATGATTACTGATTATAACATAGATGTGCTCTGTTTGACAGAAACCTGGCTAAAACCTGATGATTACATTATTTTAAACGAGTCTACCCTCCAAGATTACTGTTATAAACATGAGCCACGTCCAAAAGGTAAAGGGGGAGGTGTTGCTACAATTTATATAAATATTTTCAGTATTTCTCAGAGGGCGGGCTTCAAGTATAACTCGTTTGAAGTAATGGTGCTTCATATAACATTATCCAGAGAAACAAGTGTTAATGATAAATCCCCTATAATGTTTGTACTGTCTACTGTATATAGGCCACCAGTATCGCATCAGATAGTGCGCTATAGATCCCCTGAGGAACAATTCCACTCATTCTCTACTATAGGAGAGGAAGAATTGTATAAACTTGTTATACAAGGTTAAGTTTGGACCTAATCTCTGCAGGAAAGTGGATCTTGAGGTCCAGAGTTGAGGACTCCTGAATAAGAAAAGGAGTTGTTCATATAGTATGCATTATTGCACTCAAAAAACACTACTGGGTCTTTACAGCAAAACATAAACCTTATCATTTCTTATTTGAAGAATAGAGGTTTTGTTGAACAATGGAGATAAAGCATCATCCCTTCATGAAACAGCACATCCTTATCCACACTAAACACTCGAAAATTAATGCTACATTGATTCACACAAGCTTAAACAACGACTGTCATACAACAACAAGCCAAGGACAAGAGCTCTTAGTCATCACTGAGTCTGTGACATCACATTTTTAAGGCCCTATTAAACATGCCATGAAAACTGCGCAGAATTAAAGGTCCCATATTGTACACCTTTCTGGAGTTTTATTTGAGGTATATATATATATGAGGTATAAGAATATATATTTGCGGTATAAGTACCAAAAACCATCTCTATATTTTTACAGCTCCTTTCTCAGGAGCTGTGCTGAGAACAGGTCAATTTTCTAATTCTAATTCTACTTAATATTCATGAGCCTCTCTTCTGATTGGCCTGTTGTTAGTTTGTCTTTACTATACGTTACATGTTAGATGTGATCCACCTCATAGTAACAATCCTGTCAGATCGTCCATCCTTTGAGTATAACATGTAACGTTACAGGTCGGCCGATCTGGTTTCGTGGTTAAAGTTAACCTTGTCGACATGTTTCCATGTTGTCCTTGCTCAGCAAAAGCATGGACGTGATGTTGTCTGGGGGTTTGGCAAAAGGAGAGTGGGACTGTGGGCGGTGCTCGGGGTGGTGACTGAAGGCGGTGACTGTGTAGTTCTGACGTCAACTTTTTACGGAAGTCACAACGGTTCGTGAAAAATAGCTAGAACTTCAAGCAGGCTGTGTGAATTTTACTGTGGACTGACTGTTTTGAAACTTATATGGTAGTTAAATAGCCCCTAGACCTCAGTAATCGTGAAAAAAGCCAGGAAATTTCAGTTTTGACAATATGGGACCTTTAAAGACTGCTTCAGAAACTGACCTTTTGTAGGATGTTTCAAACTAAGTAGTCCAGTTCAGCATTCATTACGGAATACATTTCATAAATGGCATCTACAGTTGCAGTGAAGTTTATCAAGAACTGACGAATCTTTGCTAAACAATCCTCCTCTGCAATTTCTTGATCCTTGGATAAAGCTTAAAAAAAATCTGACTGGCATGGTGCAGTGAATAATGCAGCCTACAGCAGAACCAAACAAAATGCTGGGTAAGCAATCACGTTCTCAAAATAAATAAATCAATAAATAAAATAAAAAAGCCATACCTTTAACATACCACTAGCTAATGACTTTTTTAATTGTTTGTGATAACTGGGTTTTAAAAAATTATTTATACACAGAGTAGACAATATATTAACAAGATAATTTCCTACAAGACTGTTGAAGGCCTCATAACATGCAAAACAAACGGACATGCCCATATTGCCATGCCTACAAAAGCTACAGAAAACACTCACCTTGAAAACCTTCTGGACTATCCAGCTGTGGTAGCCTACCTCTTGAGGGCTTGGTCATAGGCTTTAGTGATATTGATGCGAATTTGGATTTTGCTCATCTCTTTACCCATCCACTAGACTTTGCAGCAAGATCTGAATGAACCGCAAGCCTATACGGAAAAGACCAACATAGGTGGAAATCATAAACCGTACATAATATTAAAATATGCACCAATAACGGTTACAATATCTTGTTCCTTAATGATGTCTCATGATTAATTTAAGATGACACGTTCCATCAAACGCGATTTAAAAATTCTAATCTGCATTCGCGCCGTTGTTTGAGTTCATTCGCATCTCTTCCGGGACACCCATTGAACAGGTGGGCGTTTTTTTTTTAGCATAGCCCTTAAAGCTCGCGCTACATTTTACTGTAAACAATCCCGCACAACACAGGGAATGCGACGTGTGTAGACAGTATCATTGATTGTAACGGCTTCCATTTGGTTTGGTTTTGACCTGACGCGCCCCTAAATATTTAAATATTTTCATTTACATGCTTAGTTTTTCTTGATTGCATTTTATGAATAAACTTAAGCAAACATTTTGTCAGTACATCTAGCAAATTGCAGTTTGTTTAGCAATCTGAAGCTCAGGTTTTGTTAATCTCAGAAATTAACCTTTTCATGATCTATAATAAAAATATGATTGTGCAGTTCTAGTTTCTATTAATGTAATTTCATGATTTGTTGTAAGCATTTTAGATTATTTTAAATATACGGACATGAAAGAAACATACCTATAAAAAACAGAGATTGTAGCTGTTATATTTTAAACAAAAGACATGCAGAAAGTGTGACTTGGTGAACAAATTACCTCTTTAACCAACTAAGCGCCAATGTGGCTCCAACTTTTGGCCACTCTGAGCCATAGGTGCTTTTCTCGATTAACAGAATCTGTTGAAGAGTCTCATACTTCACTGGATCTGAGTCATGGACAGCTTTAATTTTCTTGTGAGAATTGGGAGGAATTCAGAAAATGCTTCAATACATTTTCAAAGGAATTTGATAGAAGTTATCCTTAAAACAACTGACAAAACAATAGCTTAATACATGACTTAGTTCTCAGACTTACTGTGATGTTTCCATTTATGTCAGCCTTAATTGGTGCAAAAACCTTGGAACCAAGGCAATCTGGAAAATAAATGAATGAAACACTTTTTTTTAATGTATTTCCCACCATATACATGGTGGAGTTTGGAGTGTGACTGTTTGAGGTTGTGGACAGGTGTCTTTTATACTGATAACGAGTTCAAACAGATGCCATTAATACAGGTAACGAGTGGAGGACAGAGGAGCCTCTTAAAGAAGAAGTTACAGGTCTGTGAGAGCCAGAAATCTTGCTTGTTTGTAGGTGACCAAATACTTATTTTACCGAGGAATTTACCAATTAATTCTTTAAAAATCCTACAATGTGATTTTCTGGATTTTTTTTTCTCATTTTGTCTCTCATAGTTGAGGTATACCTATGATGAAAATTACAGGCCTCTCTCATCTTTTTAAGTGGGAGAACTTGCACAATTGGTGGCTGACTAAATACTTTTTTTCCCCACTGTAGATGGCATGGAGTGTTACTTAAAAAAGAAAGAATACATTTAAAAAGAAACAAATCAATATATATAGAAAAATAAATAGGTCTTTTAAAAATCTTTGTAAATGCAGTCCAAAAAGAAAAAAAGATTTGCAGGAAGAGAAAGTTTTAGCCATCTGGTAAACATTTACTGTAAACTGTTCACCCAGTAATACTAAAATTATACTAAAATACTAAAATTATACTAAACTACCAATACTACACTAAAACTATAACTAGACAAGCCTCGAATAAAATACTGAATACGAATAAAAACAAGAATTAACTAAAGCAACATTTTTGTACCCACTTTTTAAATATGTGGGACATTTTCAGTAGCCCCTCACTGCAGAACACAATATCCAGGGGGCGTGGTTGGATCCACATCTAGGGGCTGGAGATTGGTAGGTTTAGGATTGGAGATGGGTGGGTTTAGGGAACGGGGGGTGGAGACGGGTAGGTTTAGGTATATGTAAGGTGGGAGGAGTTGGATCTGGATCCAACCACGCCCCCTGGATCTTGTGTTCTGCAGAGAGGACCATCTCAACATATTGCCCAGGTTAACACAGTGTGATAACAGCGCAATGGTCATTTGGCGCCACCGTGTGGTTGAAGGACGTATTGAAAACCATCAATTAAAGGGATAGTTCACCCAAAAATGAAAAGTGATGTTTATCTGCTTACCCCCGGGGCATCCAAGATGTAGGTGACTTTGTTTCTTCAGCAGAACACAAACGAAGATTTTTAACTCAACCCGTTGCAGTCTGTCAGTCATATAATGGAAGTGAATGGGTAAAAGTAAAAAAAAAACATACACAAACAAAACCAAATTAAACCCTGCGGCTAAAGACAAGAAACTGAGCAGTATTTATATCGTTTTTTACCTCTGATGCACTGCAATGTCTGAACTGTTTTGAGCGCGTCCTCGACAGCCAGCGCGTGACGCGTCTTCTTCTTCTTGCTTTACGGCAGATCGCAGACTTATAAGTGCATTACTGCCACCTATCTCTCAAATGGACC
>NW_015536501.1:358521-386315 GCF_001515605.1 Sinocyclocheilus anshuiensis | reverse complement strand
GTTCACTTCCATTATATGACTGACAGACTGCAACGGTTTGAGTTAAAAATCTTTGTTTGTGTTCTACTGAAGAAACAAAGTCACCTACATCTTGGATGCCCTGGGGGTAAGCAGATAAACATCACATTTTCATTTTTGGGTGAACTATCCCTTTAACTCCAGATGCGAGAAGAGAACGGTATCCGTTCTGTCCACTCAATATTTAATGACCTCTAGGGATGGGCGATACCTCTTATTTTATCTTCGATCCGATACCGATATTTAAGCCCAGTATCGTTGATACCGATAACGATACCGATACCTCTAAACTAAACTGATCTTTTAAATTATTAAAAGAATATAATCTGTAATTATACTCACTTAATATTAGATTTTAAAGTCATGCTTCTTTTACATTTCATAGGCCTCTTTTTTGTTTACACTGTCAGAAATAAAATATACTATAATTGTATTTTAGCTGGGGCAGTAACCTCAAAGGTGCAACTATACCCCTAAAAGTGAGCATATTAGTACCATACAAGTATGCATGCTTTAAGGGTAGATAAGTTACAAAGGTGCACCTCTGAGGGTACCTCATGAAAAATAAAGTACTACCATGTATTATTATTATTATTACAATGGTAAATTTGTGGTTACTGCAGTTTTACTATTTTAATATATTTTAAAATGTAATTTAAAATGCATCTGTGATCAAAGCTGAATTTTCAGCATCATTACTCCAGTCTTCAGTGTCACATGATCCTTCAGAAATAATTCTAATATCATTTGCTGCTCAAGAAACATTTATTATTAGCCTATAGCTGCGTCATATTTGTGTGGTGATTAATTTTTTCAGAATTAATTTTATATATAGTAACAATGTTATGTAATGTAATGTAATAATGTGGCAATGGTTTCTTAAGATCTACTTGTGCTTCTGATGCTTTTGGGAAAAGCAGCCCTATTTGAACTGTGAGCAATGCTTCAGCAGCGAACGCTGTCTGTGATTGATTGGTTCTGTCTTTCAGCATTTGCGTGTGTTCCGATGAACAGGAGAAATGGTTCTATCCAACACAATTATTCGCTAATATAGTCTATTTTTCCACTTAGAAGCTTATTTTATGCATCGAATTTCTTGATAAATAAATAAAATTAATGGTTAAACGTGCACTTTAGAATCGATATTTTTATGTGAGGATCGATCCTTTCGATACAACATCAGTATCGAAAGTATCGATACTTAAGGATCGACCTCATTGTTGTCAACTTTGTTAACACAGGTTTGGACAATTCAGACATCAAATAAAAATGTAAAATGTGAAAGGCAAATATGCTGTACTAAACGCTTTCACATGCTTCCTGTCCTTTGTATCCATTTAAAATCAAATTATTTAATGTATAGAACTTTAATCAGGCCGTAGAGTTAAACTAAACATACTTATTGTAACTTTCTGAAATCACACGTAGAAGTTAACGACTCCCCGAAAAAAGGTGGCAGATGAGAAACAGCAAAAGTACCATCGCAAATCATCTAAATAAAACGTAAATTGTTGAAAATAGTGTGGCGTTTTTAATTGCACGACTCTTCGTTCGTAATTCGTCCGTAGTATCGTGAAAAATATTCAGCAGGTGTGAAGAGCCACTGACAAAGTGACCGACTGAAGAAAATAAGACCGAACTGAGTTCAGTGAGGCCACATTAATAAATCATGCCAGCATTTTAAATACCCTTCCTGGAAAGCTTTAGACTTTTAAACAATTATAGTTACTTACATATAATATAACTTGTGACAACAGACCAGTTTAAGTTTGGATGTCATACCAAAGTATGGGAGGGAGGAAAAGTATAATTATTTAATGCAAATAACAATGGACATGCACTAAACCATGACACGTTTTAGCTTGAGTACAGTTAAAATTTATTATATTTAGTAACAAGACTTTCATTGAAGCAGCATCAACTGCATGATGCATATCCCATATGAAGGCCAATATGACCTTCTGAACTGAGCAGGTAAGTGCATGTGTACACATCCAGCTGATATTAGAGCAGGAAATCTCACACCAGATTAGTTGCATACATGACTGACAACTAGCAGCTTACATATATATAACTTGTATATAAATATAATACATGTACTGAATAATACAAAGCGTTACCACATAATACTGAAATCACTAACACAGCAGCTGGTGACAATTGTTTGTGTTATTTGTATTATTTCAGACAAGGCAACAGATAAACACATCCTTTGGACACGCAAATTAACAAGAGCAGCTCTAAAACATCAGGCGGAGTGAATTCATAGAAACAGTATTTCATTAAGCAGTTGTCTATGAATAAACTCTTGACATTCTCTGATGACCTGGATGAATGAAAACCTTCACACACATGCCTAGGATTAAACCGCAAAGGGCACAGAAACATTAACAAAGGAGTAGTACATTTGGACTGGATAGCATTAAGGAACAATGAGTGAAACACACACACACACAACTTATAGTGAAAATGACAAACATGACATTGTAAAATCATGAGCGACATGTCTGCATTTGTGAGGACCTATATATTTAGGTGTAGAACAGACACCCAAGCATGCGCGCACACACACACACACACACACACACACACACACACACACACACACACACACACACACACACACACACACACACACACACACACACACACACACAAAAGTGAGGTATAACAGCCCATATAATAAAGCACTCCATAATAAGACTATACACTCTGAATACTTAATACAATGGCAACACTAGGACAGGCAAGTTAGGATTTTGCAGCGAGGCTTAAGTTATTTATTGCACAAGAAATGAGGCATTGTGTGTCCTGACATCTACATCATGGTCACTAGTTGAGTGAGCTGGCTTTCAAGACAAAGAAACACTTAGTACACCAGCTGAATTTCAGCAATAACAGCTATATATGATTTCCGGTTTTGTCTCACTTCAACTTTGTATGTGGTATATTTGAAATGTGCAGGTATTAAATGAGTAAAGGCCTTGTTCTGTTTATCCACAAACAGGAGCAATACAGACATGACATAAATCAGTTAATTAGCACCATGGGAAGCAAAACAAATTAGTTTACATTTAAAAACGGCACCATAAAGCTAGGACAAAAAAACAAAACAGGGCATTGATTATCAAGGCTTAGTGCCCCAAAAGGTATGTTAGTGTTTGTATGCATAACGTTCAAAAACAATTCATTATTTGCAGTAATACAAACCAAACGGTGCTGTGTTGATCATCAATAATACTGGACAATATAATAGCAAATAAAAATGCACGGTGAAACATTGAACAGGAAAGGCGCTCACTTGTACTGTAACTCAGTTACTGTCTTTGGTAGTCACAGTAACTAGCTGTTTAGCCGCCTTGGCAATGTCGTAGGCACACTGAATAACCTGCTGGGAGTCGTGTGGTGTGGCCTTTTGACATTCGCCCTGCAGACGACTGGCACTGGAGGTCAAGAGGCACAAGGACCCGCGGACGGACTCAGAGGATGGCCTCTGTAATGGGAGACAATTTCAGAACCTTATTAACCAGTTATTGCTTGCTGTGGATGCAAAAATATTAGACAAGACTATAAATAGATATATTCTTCATTAAAGGAGTGGTAAACTGTTTTTTTTTTCTAGGCTTGACTGTGTTTATGGGGGTACAGTCTAACATCTGTTAATGCTTTGTTTAAAAAAAAAAACTTTATTCTACACTGCTTTTTTCCCTTCTCCTATGAACGCTCTGATGATTTCCTGGTTTTATTAAGCCCCTCCCTCAGAAATACGCAATGGGCTCAGATTGGTTAGCTGGCCCAGTGTGTTGTGATTCACTAAACCGCCTAGTGCACGTCCAGAAACGTCACGCTCCTCACCTCAGTGCATGTGCTCCGGTGTTGTATTGTAACCAATGGCATCATCAATAATGCTTATCAGTTTGAGCCTGAATGAGACCCAGAGAATATTAGTGAAGAGGATCGCGCAGAACCTCATACTTTTAGATATGCTGTTATTTGTAAATGCTACTGCTTATGTTAGCTTTTAATATACGGTTTTATCCTGATTAAAGCTTTAATACAGCAGAATACATGATTGCCTTGTAGCATTTTTGTAATGTAATTGTTTATTTTGTAACAGTAAGAAGTGTTTGCCAGCAAGTATTCCTCACTACCACGGTAACTGCATGTGCGTTCGTGCCATGTTTAACACTTCTCGTAGCTGTGAAAAATATGTCTGTCTATACACAAAGTGTATAATTGAAACAGTTCATGGATGGAGCTGATGATCTGAATCAGGTGAGAGAGAGCATGTGAGAGCAGAGCGTGTGCAGAGCAGGGGAACGCGAGGAACAGGGAATGGCACCGTGATTCATATATGAATAGATTTTTTTGTGAACCCCTAGTTTTGACAGAATGGCACCAACTCTTCCTCTTCTCTAAAGCAGCGCAGTAGAGGTCTGCGCGGGACTGTTTTTTCAGTCCCGCTCCCGCAAGGTTATATTCCGCACCCACCCGCTACATTCTAATTTATTGAGATGCACCTTTATTCACTCTTTGTTCACCCACTGTCCGCTTAGAATAGTTTTCTTCCCGACCCGACCGTTCCCGCTAAATTTAGATCTCGTTTCCAGAATCTCACATTTAAATTTCCACTACTGAAAGAGAGATAGGCTGACAAATAAAAGTGGTCTGCACAAAATTGTGTTATTTTATTCGTCTAGTCAAGAGTCTTGAATTTATTGACTTTGACTTGTTAAAATTATAGGCTAAGCAAAATATAAACAAAACCGAGTTGAACTTCCTTCAAGGACAGCGCATCCATACTTTGCTCCATCCTTATTCTGCTCTGTCACTCATCGACAACCTGCCTGTTCTGTCTGAGGGCCATATATTTACCACAGGTACAGCCTGCTCTGAGCATCGGTATGCACATGCTGCACAGACCCCGCAAATAAAATGCGTGACGTTTAAAGCATGCGTGCAGCGCGTGCATAACAGTCCTGAGCGCAAGCTGTACCGGTGGTCAATAAGAATAAAGCGCAGATATGCTGTTCTAAATGGACGTCGGGAACGGGATATTGTTAGACCGCCCGCTCCTGTTCAAATTACACCAGAGTTACCGACCGCTACCACGTTTTATTCGGGAATTTAATCCCGCGGGCCAAAAAATCCGGTCGGGTCCCACAGGAGAGCCGCGGGAATGCAGACCTCTACAGCGCAGCATGGCCTCGCCCCCTTTGTTGCATGTTTCCGGGGGCGGGGTACGGAGTTGCGACACGCTTTGATCTCGCCGCCACGTGGTCACGTGGTTCATGGAGCACTCAATAGTTCGAAACAACTCCGCGCTGTCAATATGTTTGAATGGGTTCAAGTAGGATAGACAGCAGTTTCACTATATTTGCAGCATTTCTAGCGATTATTAACACATCATGTGCATTGATTGTGTATTGTTAACTACGCTGACTACGTTTTACAATCGCATTTTATTCTGGGGAGCGATGAAGAGACAGCATTAATATTTTATCTAATATGCTTATTATTTAGATTACAATTAGCATAGTATTGAGGGTTAAAATAGAGAAAATGTTTTTAAATTTCAGTGCAAAGAGGCAAATTAGAGGCGTTTGTTGGCCAGAAAAATAATATCTTTATGTAATGCCATGGTTTAACCACTAGATGCCCATATGGCTGTTTAATAAATATAGCCTACATATATTGAGCTCTACTCTAGTTGCTGTAAAGGGTTTTACCGGTCATAATAGCTTATTTATTTAATGTTTTGCCTTGTATATTTAGACATTATCAAACACTCAATGTTTATAAGTTTTTCTTTTTTTTTTTAAATGTTGAATTTAAAAAGATTAATTACTCACATCCCAGTATTATTTTATGACATTTATGTAAGAAGACAATATAAGTGAATGCTAAAAAAGGCCAGCAAATACGTAATTTAACCCAATAAAAAAATGTACATAACGTTTAAAAAAACACAAGGCAACCAACTGCATTCAGGGAAACTCTTTCTTGTATTCCTTTAATGGGCAGTCTTCACTGAAACTCAATTCAACTTCCTACAGGGAGAGAAAAATTGCAGAAAGACTAAAAACTTAAAAATATGACAACTAGCATCCGGTTATGATCGCTATTAAGGTGTTTCTCACGTTATCTAACTGCAAATATAGCATAACTGCCTATTATCTAAAACTAAACATTAACTATAACGCGTTTCATAAAATACAACTACTGGCCAGATTTCCGAGAGGTAAACTAATGCGTTAAAATGCCCAAAAACTGCTGTAATTTCCTCAACTTTCTGGCGAGTGCGCTTGAGAAGCACTGAAATGAATGGGCTTCAATACTGGAACTATTGGTTGTTTGGAACTATTGGCTGCACCATGACACGCTTTACTTCCGCATTTCTCAGTTCCTATGGAAGCCTATGGGAGTGTCGCAACTCTGTTTCTCAACGGCTCTGACACTAACTAAAGTTACAAAAGTGAAATCACAATCAACCACCCCTTTAAGGCAAAGTTTCCTTGTTGGCTCAAGGCTTACCTTAGGGAATAACGTAGCCATTTCTGTTACTGCTACAAGAATTCTCTCTGAACACGGGACAAAGCTTCGACAAAGAAATACAATGAAAAATGTTATTTTTTCTTATTAAATTGATAAAAAATATCATTTAAATTATGATTCAAATATTACCATTTTAAAATATTCTTTTAATTTATGATTCCAAAAAAATTCTAAAAATGTGGAGTAGAACCAAACATGCATCTAATCATCCAAACAAACTTGATTCACACTCACAGCCTTAAATAAATAAATATATATTTTTTTAAATCACAAAATGATGTAAGCATACATCATATTTAGAAATGCAAATTTAAAACAAGGGTAAGAAAAGCGATTTTTTAAAATGAGTGGTTCTTGGTGGTAAAAACCACCCAGAACACCACAGCAACCTCACAGTGACTTTTTTTACACTGTGAAAGAAGAGCTAAAGTGATGAATGAGATCTGGGCGAGTGAAATGCTAACCTACGGTATCGTTCTCCCATGAATGCATAATTATCGGCAGTGACCGGAGACTTAATACCAGCAGAAGTCGAGCAACAAAGGCTCAGTGTTCAAAGTATTTAATAAAATGACTGTTCCTGATACTTATACGAATACTGAACACTGCATGGTGTAAACTCATGGTGAAGCATGAGCCATTTGTGAATCTACATGCGTGTCCGTCCATCTTGGTCATGTGATGTTATATCCCAGCAGTGTTGACAATTCCATCCCTTGCTTAACAGACAAAGGAGACACTGTGTCCCTGGTGCTGAATGCCATTGCAGTTTCAGACTGAAGACTGGAAGACCATTTTACTGGAGACTGGAAGACCAAAGGCCAGACTAATTTTCTTACCTCTCATGTTTATTCTCTTGCGCAGCTCTGAGTAATTCCTGGATGTTCTTAGTGATCAGCTCCGTTTTGCTGATGACGTCCTCTGTGCACGGTAGAGACGAGTCGCACTCACCCTCAGATGGGTTTTCTGATTGTGGCACTGTACCATCGCCCGGCCAGCCACTCGCCCTGGAAAAGTTACTCTGTATTGACCTGTGGGTGGACGGGTTCAGTGTCAACAAAAAAAGAAACCTTTGAATATATTGTTTTTTTAAAACAACAAGAGGTGCAAAAACAAACCCAGATTCGTCCATCTCAACGTGGTTTAGTGCATTATCATAGTCACTTTCTGGCATGCCGCTCTGGGCGACTAATGTGGATCCCTGTAACAGGAATAGAATCATAGTGAGCTTTCTGCAGAAGAAAGGGATGCTACCGGTTACTGGCAACTGGTGCTCACTCAGCTTAAAGCTTGAAGACACAGCAAACCATCATGCTTTTGGTGTAGAATCAAAACTTCAGCACAATAGAGCTGTAAAGTAAAGCCAGATACATACTCCATGCAAGCAGTCACATGCAGACACTTGGCCAACACGCTGTAAAAACATGTTCTCACATTAACAAAACCTTAAGACTCAAGGGGGCGATAGAGTTACCCTCAAACATCTGCCTTATTTATCTGCACTGCGTTATTAATTATTCATATAGTTAGCTATAAACATGTTACCAGTTTAACTAACTTTAACTTGCTCAACAAGACTCACTTCAAACCGATGCGTGGTACTAGCAAAACCAAGGCCATGGGTTCAACTGAGTATGAAGGAATTGATAAGACGTATACGTTCAATGGGCCTCATTTATGAAACCTACCCGAAAACTCTCCTCCAGTTTCATAAATGCTTCATAAACTTCCGATTTGATAGTTAAACGTGTGTGTTAATGAATTCCAATCATTCATAAATAGGACGCTCGTGCACGCTCATTCACAATTAGCATAATCCCCACCTATGAATTGCAGCTACGCAAATTGCGTGTCCAGGAATGCAAGGGAATATTCTGGTCTACTTTCTCAGGTTTGGCTCCAGTATATTGCATAAATGCAAAAAAAAGACTAATAGGCCATATGCCTAACAGGGCCGGCTCCGGGCAGGGGTGGGCTGAGCCCACCCAAATGACTGTCTTGCCCACCCAATCAGAATTAGGTAAAGATAAAAAATTTTATGCAGTGATTAAAACCAATCTGAAGCGGGCTGTATTTTGAAAAGTTTAATGTAGCCTATAGCTGGAGACTGCCCCAACAATAATAAAATAACACCAGAAAATTGCAACATTTTTCTTTTATTAGCTGAATGCAAGGCACGCTGAATTCACGCGGAGGCTTCAGTCTGTTGCAACAAAGGCTGACAATGAGCGAAAACGGTCAGAAATATTTGCGCGCTATCATGAGGAATTTGCAAGTTACGGGGAGTTTAATATGTGACAGGGAGTTTAATATGTGAATATGCATAGCCTACCACTGAAATTACCTGAGCAGTTGAATTAATGTTCTAAAAAAACAGCTCATTCTATAACGTGCATTCATTGCATGGACGGGGTAAGAACATAATATAAGCGTCTAAAATGCATGTAGGCTATACAATTCATTTGAAAGCTTACCCCTTTTGGCTTGCTGTTAATGCTGAATGTAAGAATGAAAACTGGAAGTAAAGAGCTTAAGCGATGAAAGTTGCGTTCGTTACTATAGCAACAGTCGGCTCGACTGTAAAAAACGTAGCGTTCCCCTTCTATGACGTAAACGACCAACAATATCCAGTGATGTAAACTATTCGACTTTTTGAATGAAAAGTAGGTCTGTCATGTACGTGATTTATGTCATTCATAATTGATTATGACGACAATAGCATTTTTCTGTTTTGCATTTTCAACAATACAACTGAAATGGAATGGGTGCATATTTTAAAATAAAAAAAATTATTTGCTGTTCAGATTGATTACGTCACAAAAATTCTTATTGTTCTTTTACTGATCTTTTTTCTTTTATTTAAATCCTTTATTTATTACGTTTCTTTAAATAAATACAATTCAATCATGATAACTCTCGGAATATTTTAGCATGGTGATGGATATGACAATGTTAACGTATTTGGTCTTGGCGGAATAGATCTGCTACGCTGCTGCTGCTGCTGAATTGCTGCTGCTGTTGGTTACTGCTGTAGTTGTAGATTATTGCTGCTGCTGCAAGCAAGTACAGGAACTTGCTACTGCCAATGCATATGGCAATACGGTGCCATGAGTATTTAAGACATACTGCTGCTGCACAAATAGCATATAAAATAACCCGTAGCAGATCTATACAGGTGGAGTTGGGGAAGGTGGAGGGTTTCAGGGAAACTCTGAAAGCGCGCTGCAGGAATCTCTAGTGAATGCTAGCCAGCCATATAAATGCAAGGCAGTAAGCTCATTGGCTGCATATGCAGCATGAACCAATCAGCTGTGCCAAGTCGTTTAACTCTCTGAATATCATCGGTTATGTTAACAACCAGTCGCCTGCTCCATCTAGACTCATGACTGAACTATATATTTACCATCTTTATATTTTCCTCAAAACGATTGGACCCCCAATGTTCTAGACATGATTACAGCCTTGTTTGGTATAAATAAAAATGTTAGTTGAAAAGAATAAGAAGTTTATTTTGTTGTGAAAGTGCATGATATTCTAGGCTGCCCATGAAAAGTTTTTCTTCAGTGTACATATAATATAGTTAAAATAGCAATATCTACAGTATAAATATCTTCTAGTATTAACTGCTTAGCCTCCTTGTCATTTTTTATTCAATTCAAAGTTTTAAATCAAGCTATCTCGTGCTACTGCAACAAAATTACCCAACTGTAAAATCAAAAATACACTGAGTGAGCAAAACTTTGTTTAATTACCATTATAACTAGCTATCTCACAATGTTTACATATGAATAAAAGCCTACATTAAAATCTGTCATATAAATTGGTCTTTTCATTAGAAATTAGCCTACTGATTGCCACCATTGATGGACAATTTTTTTTTATAATATTAAAAATATCTGTATGACAGTAAATTCTGCAGTTCTTCCCTGCTGTACCGAATATCTATACTTTTCAAAGTATCATATCGAAGTTAGAAATTGAAATATTGTGACAAAATTAATTTTGTAGGGTGCCACAAATTTGTTAATTTCCAAAGGGTGCCGCGACTAAAGATAGGTTGGGAAACACTGATTTAGAATATCCATGGCGGCATCGTATTACTAGTATCTCTCTTTTAAGAATTTGACTAAATAAAAAAATCAGTAACCAGTAATATTGACTTCTCCATTGTTGTAGGCAGTCGTTGTACAAGTAGGATGGTTGGTCGGTATTTGTCCCGCCCCTCCTCCATTGATTGGAAAGCTGGGTAAACAGTGACAGTGATGAACGATGCGTTTTACAGTTATCAACTCAGCTACAAAAAAAAGAAGAAAAAAAAAAAAAAAGAGGGCAAGGGCAAATGCATTTCTAATTATTATGACAATTCAGTGTCATCAGTTTGCCAAAAAGTACAAAAAGAACATTTTACGCACCGTTTACTCATGTTAGGGAGCAGATGTACATTTATTTCGTACCAACTAACATTTTGAAAATGCGACATTTTCATGAATTCGAATGTTTACGCCAGAACGGCTTTACGAATGATTTACACAAAAATTTGTTCTGCTGGTGTTTCATGAATAAGGCCCAATGTAACTGTAGGTGTATATTAGACTAGTTTAAGTGTTTATGTAGTTAATAAAGTCTTACTTGTATCACACCTGAGGTTGTTCATTGTTTGCTCATAATCGTAGTCCCTAATCATGCAGATTTCTGCTACATGCTAGTACATGAGTAGTATTGTACAGTAAGAAAGTTATTTCCCTTAACCAGGAAATGATCGTTCTTAGAATTAACAGACAGTTGACCCTGAGAGGTCAAGTAAATACTTACAGCGGATCTAAATATTTATAATTATAACTAGTTATGTTTAATTATTCATATTTCCTCTTTGAGCTGATTCGCTACATAACCTAAGTTGATTCAGATAAAAGCATCTGCCAAATTGTAAAATGTAAACGCATGGATTACATTCTGATACATTTCAAAACGATGGACGACATCAAACTTGTGTAGCTACAAGCATCTGCATTCACGTACTTGCGTAGAGTATGTTTTGGGTTTGAGATATCAGAGAGCCAGTGACTGCTTTACACATCAAGCAGAGTTGTGAGTAATGTTAATGGCTGGTGTCTCTCGCTGTGCATACGTTTAACATTAGTAGTCCAGCTAAAGAACATGTTGTCCATTGGTTGGACAGATCTGTGGTTCATGCACTGAGTAAATGGGGGACAGATAGAAGAGAAGCCCTTTCAACAGCCTGTTCACTGAGCAGGTACTTCACCCTTTGGGTTATCTCATCCCAGGACCAGGACAGAGTTGAGGGGAACGTGGGAAGGGAGGAGAAGGCAGTCACCGAGGGACCCTTCCCAATCTAGAAAGGGTTCAGATTATGATTTGAGTGGGCAAAGGGATTTTTTTTTAAATATGAATGATTAAAAAGAGAATAGGGGCTATCAATGCATACCTCAAGTGATGATTCACTGGGTTACCAAATGAGTTAAAACCAAGGAAATAATGAAACAGGAGGGCCACAACCAATTCTGGATTTGGTTTGGCTTGTACTTACATTTGACGGCAGTGGTTGAAGAGTCAGGGTTGTGTCACGGCAGACGGTTTCTCCTCTAGGGTGGTACTGCCTCAGACCCGAGCCGGTCTCATACATCGACATGGCCCTACAGCCACGTGGAGGTGCCCTGTGCGGGAGGTCCTGCGGCCTTGCCAAACTGTTAGGAGGCTTCAGAGTGCTGTTCTCATTCTGGAGGGAGTTCAACTGAAACGAAGGCACCAAGCAGAGTCAGACATTTGCAGCAAAAATGGGTGTGTTCAGCAGTAGTGTTGTCAAAAGTACTGACTTCGGTACCAGTCTGTACTGAATTTAAAAAAAAGGGACGATACCAGCATTTCCCACAAGCATTTTGAGCACTGTTGAGCGGATTCTTAAACATCTCTGATTGTCCATTGTGTTCACACGCACAACAGATATGTCTGTGATTGGCTACAATGATTCACACTCTTCACAGAGCGCTTACAAAGATACACACAGGAGCATTTGAAAGCCGCGTCTATCAGCAGATCCGTCGGTGGATCCCTAATATATCTGCTCATTGACGGATCCTCTGAGAGTCGTGGCTTTCAAACGCTCCTGTGTGCAAGCGTAATTTGTGTAAGCGTTCGGTGAACAGCATGAAGAGATGATCATTGTAGCCAATCACAGACCTATCTGTTGAGAGCGGGAACACAATGGCCAATCAGAGGTGTTTAAGAATACACTCACAGCACTCAAATTTCCTGCGGGAAATGGTCGTATCGTCACATTTTTAAGGGTGTATTCACACCAGGAAAGTCCACACGTGTGCTATGGTCATCCATTCATTAGTTCATCCATTCAACCGTACCAGTTCATTTGGAACCAGACCACCTCTTCAGCTAGGTCTTGGTACGGTTGTTTGGTCCGCACCCAAGTGCGATTGCTGTATTCACACCTGCCCAAAAGATCTGCACCAAGGGGGGAAACGAACATAAGTTCGATTCATTCGAACCAAACAAGACAGGTGTGAATACACCCTAAAATTTCAGTACTGACTGGTACCGAAATCAGTACATTTGACAACACAATTGTGCAGGGCTGGGCAATATGACAAAAAATAAAACCCTTTTGAGGTGTGATCCGACAGCTTACCTTGCTCTGCATGAGTCTCAACTCCTCACCAAGATGGCAGTTGACCTTAAGGAGCTGTTGGATCTTTGCTTCGGAGGCAGTGAGGGCACTTTTCACTTCCATGAACTCCTGCACAGTGATGGGGCTGTCCGACAAGTCTGAAGACTCTGAGCTCTTAGAGGAGAGATCATAGTTAAATTTGATCCCACACACTACTATACACCCTGAGGAACGCCTAAAGTTTTTTTGCAATTCGCAATGCAGCGCGCACAGTCGCAGCGGCTTTGAGTTGCTTTACAACTGGCATACTTTTTGCACATTATTGGTGGTACTGTGTATTATTCTGCAGTTACCGAGCAGAGACACTTCAGTACAGCCATGACGAACTTTTAGAACTCAATTCTGGAATACATTATCTACAGCTGAGGCATTTATTCCTCTGGAGCCCGTCAGACCACTACCGGGAACTCTCACAGATGTGAGATGGAGGAGACGCTGCAGGCAGAAAC
Organism: Sinocyclocheilus anshuiensis; assembly: GCF_001515605.1. Classification (NCBI taxonomy): domain Eukaryota; kingdom Metazoa; phylum Chordata; class Actinopteri; order Cypriniformes; family Cyprinidae; genus Sinocyclocheilus; species Sinocyclocheilus anshuiensis. The sequence continues at coordinate 372,593 of NW_015536501.1, read as the reverse complement.
AGAAGAGAGGAAAGCGAGCGGCAGGGCTCTACGCTTACTTTTCTTTTTAGGAGCACTTGTAAAGCTGTCACTCATCTTAGCTCATTGCGATCTCACATCTATAATCAACGAAGCTCTCTACACTGCGCAATGAATCGCTCACTTTGCTTATGAAAGGATTCGTGAGTTACGTCTGTGATACATTACTCAACGCTGCAAAAACACGTAGAAACATTTGAAGCTCCCCTGAGCGCAATCACAAGTATGATGATGATCGGGTCAGTCGCACTGGTGCTCCTAAAAAAATGTTTATAGTCGCACGCAGTAGTTTTCGGTCGCAAATGCGACTGAAATGGTCGCACTGTAGAGCCCTGAACGGGTGTGTGGGCCAGGCTAAAGGCTAACTTGTCCAAGCCCCCGCTTCCTACCATCTTCCTCTCTAATGCACAGTCAACCCACAACAAGATGGATGAATTACATGTACGGCTGGCGACACATAGGACCATATAAAACTGTTGCAGCATGAACAGCAAGCATTCAAGAGGGTGGTGAGGACAGCGGGGGAAATCATTAGGACGAACCTCCTGGAGATCAGCACAGTCTATACCACCCGCTGTCTGCGGAGTGCGCAAAACATCCTGCAGGATCAATTGCACCCAACACATCACCCGTTTCTGCTGCTGCCCTCAGGGAGACAATGCCAGGCCATCAGAGCCAGAACCACCAGACTGGCCCACAGCCTCTATTCCAGTGCAGTGAGACTGTTGAATGTTTTTCTAATATGCATCTAGCCCAGGGGTGTCAAACTCAGTTCCTGGAGGGCCGCTAGTCCCAACCCTGCTCCAACACACATACCATGTAGTTTTCAAATAAGCCTAAATGACTTGATTAGCTGGATCAGGTGTGTTTAATTAGGGTTGAATCTAAACTGTGCAGGGCTGTGTGGCCCTCCAGGAACTGAGTTTGACACCCCTGATCTAGCCCATCACATACACCACACATCTTTTCCTACACTACTGCGATTGCTGAGAACTGGACTATGCATTGTTGCAGCATTTACACCATATTTTAAAATCTGCAATATATTTTCATATGGACAATAATTTTTATGTCTCTGCTGTCTTGTCTGTCTGTCTGTTACAAGATTGTGAACCAAATGGTATAAGGTATAATGGATTGCACTTTATGAATACTTACTGCACTTTTACATTGTAGGTTGCTCTGATGTTATCTTGTTGTTATTTATGACAATGGCAATAAAGAAAGTAAAGTATGTACCTTGGTCCGCTCATCTTTTCCAGATGTTGGTTCTTGCTCCGTATCCTCATCAGATGCTACACTGTCATAATCAGGCTGATCCATCTCTGGACTTTCACTGCCATGACGGTTCCCAATGTCCTTCAGAATTAACTCCACATTATCTGGTCAGAAACAAAGAGTGGAAGTTGAACTTTATGCATTATACAGTCCATGATAAAAGAAAAACCCAACACCCCATTTAATCACCTTTGAAATTATCAGGAGAATTTCCTTGCTGACGGCGCTTGGCATCAGTTAAAATATCAACAACCAGCGTTGCAAACTCATGTGCATTGAACCTTGCGAGCTTCTGACGTCCCTGCAACATAAACACCACAAACAGAGGGAAACTCAAACATTATAAACAAACTGAATCGTTTTAGAAGGTGAGTTTGCATCTTTGTCAATGTACCTGATTCCTAGTGGAGGAATATTCAGGGTTTACAGGGAGGAATGGTACTACTGTGGTGTCCGTTACCAAGGTGCTGTGGTTCTGAGTCGCAAGCCAGACTATAACCGCAAAATAATTACACCATTCAAAATGTAAGGATAAAATCGGAGTTTATACTTTGAGAGAAAAATGGACAGAGATCAGAATACCACTCTTCTAACCTGCATCCGTTTCTCTTCTGTCAACTTCATCATAAACATCCATGGCTAGTTCTTCAAACTGATGATTACTGAGCTGAGAGCAGCACAACAAGGTTATTATACAAACAGCAAATCTCAGGTGTCAAATAGTTGTCGTAATAATCAAAATGTAATAACCCAGAATGTGTGGTGACAAATTAAGGTTGAGCTCCAAAAACAGCAGACTTCTGTACAACTTACCGATTGAAGCTTCTTCTTTGCTGCTTTGGACAATTCTGACAAGTCAAGACTGCTGTACGTAAAAAAAAATAATAATAATTCCGTGTCAAATCAACCAAATTTCAGAAACTTTTGATTTTGCTAATATTTTTTCTGAAGAAAGATAAGAATGTATAGTGATGAAAGCCAAAATATTAAATGTCATGGATGAATATTTACTGAGTAATCCGCTTTTTTGTAGAGGGGGGTCAAAATGCCCTATATGGCTTGGTTCCAGAAATATTGGGATTTCAATATGGCTCCTGGGGTAAATCGTTAAATTGTACACATTTTTAGTAGTCAAAAACCAAATGTGGGTCAATTTGCAAAAATATGATCATTCTTTTTTTTTTTTTTTAAAGAGGAATGTCTGAAGAACAAATAATGTTGAAACTAGAGATTTATGTCGTTTCCTTCTGTCAAAACAACTGCATTGAACATAACGGTCCAAGTGCCATAAATATTATTTTTCCCAAGTTTGCGTGCCTATAACTCAATAAGTATTAAAGATATCACAATATGATTTTAGATTCTAGTTCTTAATAAACTTTTCTTTTGGAATCTTCATTTTCAAGGACCTACATCATTCAGTCCCAAAGATAGGGGGTCTCAATGAGGCTCCAGATTGTTGAATATTACCTATTTTCAGTGGTCGAAAACCAAATGTTGGTCAATTTGTATACAGCTGATACTTATTAGGTAACAAGGTAACAACATGCTATACATGTATGTGAATATATATATATATATATATATATATATATACACACACACACACACAACATGCCAGAATTATGGCTAATTCTAGCTTTAATGCTAGAAACATGATTAGCAACATGCTAACTTAATGCTAATTATGCTAGTTACATGCTAATCATGCTAGAAACATGATTAGCAACATGCTAATCATGCTAGCAACATGCTAATTTTCTAATGTATCTACATTTTCAAACTTCAAGTTTTTACAGCAGCTTTAAACTTTCAGGCTAGGCTTTCTCAAGCCAACCATGACAAACTTTTTTATCTAGTTGTATTTAAAGCAGAATATCTGAAAAATTCGTCAGATTATGAATAACCAGGATTAATTGTTAACTCTAGGTAAAGTATGAACAGTGTGAAATGTAAAATATGATTACTCAGGATCCCGTTTACCTGGGGTTTAGAATTACCCAGTGCTAATTATTCCAAGTGTGAGAGATCTTAAATGTTTGAGGTACTATCAGTGATTCTGCCAAATATGCCCTTTAGCAGTAGATACTACATAATCTGATGAAGCTTCACATTATATAACAATAAAAAAGAAAAATAAATTCTAATAATTAATACAGATGAGGACAAATCTTGGTTTATTGATGTGAATGCAATGTGTGGAAAAAGCAGCCACTTTTCCCTAGGAGGCATGGGATTTGTTTCAAACATGTTACAATACTGCATATCTGAACTCTTGGTAGCTTCAGAAGCTGTTAAAATGAATAAAATCCCTTCTTCAAAATATCCTTGAAACTGATTCAAATATAGAATCTTATGAATAGACTACTGAAAGAAAGGTAATGTGCCTCAGCTTGTCCATTTCAGTGTATTTTAAGCACTCCAACAGGTATGTTTTATACATATTGTTTTGATAGAGGGAAACAACATACAATTCTAATTTCAACATTATTTATTCTTCAGACATTGTTCTTTAAATTAAATAAGTATAGACTGTATACAAAGTGACCAATATTTGGTTTTTGACCACTGAAAATGGGTAATATTCAACAATCTGGAGCCTCGTTGAGACCCTCCTATCTTTGGGACTGAATGATGTAAGGCTTTGAAAATGAAGATTCCAAAAGAAAAGTTCATTAAGAACTAGAATCTAAAATTATATTGCGATATCTTTAAGACTTCTTTGAGTTATAGGCACGCAAACTTTGGAAAAAGAATATTTATGGCACTCAGACAGTTATGTTCAATGCAGTTGTTTTGACAGAGGAAACAAGATACATTTCTAGTTTCAACATTATTTGTTCTTCAGACATTCCTCTTTAAAAGAAAAGTAGCATCATACTTTTGCAAATTGACCTACATTTGGTTTTTGCCCACTAAAAATGTGTACAATTTAATGATATACTCCTGGAGCCATATTAAAATTCCAATATCTCTGGAACTGAACAATATAGGGCCTTAAAAATTAAGACGTCAAAATAAAAGTTTGTTAAGACCCAGAATCTAAAAGGGCATTAAGATATCTTTAATACTTCTTGAGTTACAGGCCTGCAAACTTTGGAGAAAAAACTTGAAAAGTGCTCTTTCCCCATTTTTGAACAGTCACCATTGGCACATAATGCAACAAAGATTGCTAAAGTCAACAGATTTTACTAATAGACCTACCAATCTCTGTGTAAAAGTAACATTATGATGCTGCCATCTTTACCACCCTGCAATTTGGCTCTGAATCTCAGGTGAAAATTGCAACTTTGACCCCCCTCTACAAAAAAGCGGATTACTCAGTAAATATTCATCCATGACATTTAATATTTTGGCTTTAATCACTAAACATGTTTATCTTTCTTCAGAAAAAAATATTAGCAAAATCAAAAATTTGAGCCGGGGACCTCTGGTTGAGTTGACACGGAATGACCCAAGAGCTGTTATCATCTGATCAGCATTTACTAGCAAGACCAACAAGTCCTATTTCCATACTTACACATTTCTTATCCAAATGGAGCCAGCAAAGAAAACAAATTATGCAATTAAGTATTATAATCAAAAACAGATTAAAGAGAGGTGTGATACAAAAGGGAGCTCATCCTACCTGTCTGCTATCTGAGGAATTATAAAGTGTTGACTATTTTTATGATCTGAGAAAAAAGAAAAATAATTTCAGGCTCTCAAGTTTTTGAGGTACATTCTGTTATTACAGAGATACTTATGACTGACCTGGCTTTCTTCCACACAGATAGAACGCTAGTCTGTCTGTCAGCTCAAACTGGATCTCCACCAGTCTGTCTGCAAGTTCCTGGTGTCCTGCCTGCCTATAGTGGGACATAACAGATAACAGAAGAACATCAAACATAACTGAAAATGCTGAATCTTTGTATTGTTGATCCCTCAGATCTGCTTCTCTCTCACCTGGCGTAGTCAATAGGATTCTTCCCAGAACTGTCTGGTGCTCCGGGATCTGCTCCATACACAGTGAGCAGCTCCGCCTGTAGCAGCTGGCCTGCTTTAGCAGCCACATGTAATGGAGTATTTCCTTTCTCCTGAAGAAAACAAGTGACGTGGCATTCATTGGAGTAATTCAGTTAAGGACAATACAACTTAATACCTGCTATGGAGCGCTTGGATTAAATAGCAAACGCTGCAAAACAATGAAACCTTATTCCACGTTAGCAGTGGATTGATATCTATATATACAGACATGTAGAATACAGTATTTACATATTTGGTAAAAATTGATCAGGTATCTTAAACTACGATCTGTCCTTTGGCAGACTGATTTGGCTGAACTATGCTCAGATTTTTTAGTTTCAGTGTTGGTACAGATACTGTTTTTAATATGTTGTTTTAATATAACATTACCTAGAACAGAAAATGAAGCAATAACATTGAAACTTACTGGATGGAAAAAGTTAGCCTGCGCTCCCAACGACAACAGCCTCAGACAAGTTTCCAAATTGCCGGTTCGAACACTAGAGTGAAGTTGCTGAAAACAAGGGTGAATTCATGGTTTATCTGATGGTTTTGGTCTCAAGAACTTGAAGATCACATCAGACATAGATCTTTGATAGTCTTTGTTTAACTCTCAGTTTCATCTCAGAGGTTCTTGTCCACTCATATTATTATTATTATTATTATTATTATTATTATTATTACATTCTCACCTTGCTGAGGTCTTTGGCGGTAACACTATCATCTTCACGGCACGGCATTCGATGAACAAACGCCAGCATTTGATATTTAGCCTTTATGAAATCCGTTTTGTTGGGGCTGAGAGAGAAGATAAACAATAAAGTGAGCATGTTTATGCTGAGAGACTCGATTGGTTCTACACATGATATATATATATATACAGTGGGTACGGAAAGTATTCAGACCCCCTCTCATGGCTGTATTAGATCAAAAGGGTGCTTCTACTAAATACTGAGCAAAGGGTCTGAATACTTAGGACCATGTGATATTTCAGTTTTTCTTTTTTAATAAATCTGCAAAAATGTCAACGATTCTGTGTTTTTCTGTCAATATGGGGTGCTGTGTGTACATTAATGAGGAAAAAAAATTAACTTAAATGATTTTAGCAAATGGCTGCAATATAACAAAGAGTGAAAAATTGAAGGGGGTCTGAATACTTTCCGTACCCACTGTATATACACACATATCATGATATATGGGACTCACTGGACTCTGTCTTGAGGATTGGCTTTGCGTTTTCCACTCATGATGGAAGATGGATCCAGAAGACTGTGTTCCCAGATTGAATTTGCTCCATTATTGTACAGGGACTTCACCATCTGTGGATAAACACCAAAAACTTCACCTTAACTTTCACTTTGAGACAGAAAATGAATGCATAAAATGCTGCAATAGTGTTTCTATGACTCCAGCTTCAGCAAGACACATGAGAAGCATCTAGACTCTAAACCAGAGGTGTCAAACTCAGCTCCTGGAGGGAGTGAGTGCTACGGAGTTTAGTTCCAGCCCCGCTCCACCACACATACCTGTAGTTTTTAAATAAGTGTTAAGGACTTGATTAGCTGGATGAGGTCCATTTTTAATTAAGGTTGAAGCGAAATTCTGCATAGCTGTGGCCCTCCAGAAATTGAATTATCATAAAGTGTCCTACCCAGAAATCGAACATGAATGGCCTCTCGGGTCGTATTTACAACTGGGAAACTCTAAGATAGCATGTGAAGGCAGCAAGGCATTCTATTCCTGTCTGAGGAACTGAGATACAATGCCCCATTTCCTGTTAATGAACCTCAGGAAACGCAAAGCTAAGCGGCTCCCCATCAGAGCATGCAGCATGGCTCTTCACCTGGAGCTGTGAGGAGGGCCACGGAGTTTGGGTCAGGTGTCGGACCTGAGAACTGTGGCGGCCCAGGCCTCGGTGAATACTGCAGCATTCGTCACAGATCAGAACTCCACGATTGATCGAGGCCCAACGAGGATCTGAGAGGGAGAAAGAAAAGCTTTGTGAGTCACCAAGTATTGCACAGCACCGTTACAAATTCCCCTCGAAAGGCAGATCCTGACATTATTTTCTAGTCATTCTTCCTCCTTAGCCGCATAATGACCCTTACAAAACTTGTCTGAGCAAAACGTATGAGAAATGTATACTGTATAAGCCTTCATTTGTGACATTAAGCATGTGGCTTCTTTGTACAAATGGCCAGATGTGCTTGTTTCCATTGAAGCGCAAGGTACTTTTTAGATCATTCTCTAAAAATACTGAAGAACATGATCACCAGGATTCAGAGCTTTTGGCATTAAAGCAAAGGAGCTACAGTATCTCATTTAATGCATTCTTTTTTCACAATAACCCAAATTTTTACAGACACTCATTTTTATGTGAGCAACAAATAGCATTTTAAACTGAACAGTCAAGTTGGCCCAAAATAAAGATGGAAGTAGATCATTTAGACCTGCTGTATCGCAAATCAATGCAGTATAAATATAATACCATAAATTAAAATGTATAATTAATGTATAGTATAATGTGTGTCATTGCTGTAGATTTATTGTTCTTGTGCTATAAAAAACAGATAGTTCTGCATATTGATTTTCGGAAAACTAAAACAAACATAATCTGTGTAGTGTGTAAGTATTGGTTGTGGGAGAAAAAAATCTACATATAAAGTGATTAAATGACGAATAAATAAATATTTATTTTCCTTTTGGCCGAGCATTGGCTAATATATTGGTTTATCACTATATTTATTTTATGTATGAATGTATTTGATGACAGTTTTGGCTGAAACCAAGTTATTTATGTTGCATTTTATTTAATTATTATTTTTTAATAACAATAACCGTTATGATAATAGCAACTACATATTCTGATGGAAACTGGTCTCCACATATTGTCTGGTCTTTCCTTTGTCTTATTAAAATTAAGATGGGGTTTTGCTTCGCATAGAAATAATAAAAAAAAAAAAAAAACCGAGGGCCTGAACATCATCAGTTAGCGCTATTTTCCATTTGGAATATCAGGATTGTCATTAAACCGCAATCTGTTTTATTCAGGCACCAATATCCATGTAATACATAAGGATTATTACGGTGTTTGCTTGAGAATAATCTAAGAGAAATTAACTGTATAAACATCTGTCTAAATAAAACCCTACAGGACCTCATCAGCAGTTTGCGTTTGTTTCATGTTTGTTTTGTTTGTCTTACCGGGCGCGCTGCAGTCCGCGCAGACCTCTCTGTTTCGCGCTCTGGTGGACATCATACAGCTGCGTTCCACGACAATCTAGAACATTAATGTGATTAACGGATTAATGAGGGAAAGGGACAGATGTGAGGAGGACGTGTTTCCCTTGTTCCTCCTTATTTGACGCCTTTTTTCACTTCCTGGAAGAGGAGGAGATCAGCAGTCATGGGCGGGTGTTCTTCAACATGACGACGTTACTGCAGGCGAGCGACGCGACCATTATCAACTGACCAATAGCGTGTTAGTTTGTCGCGTCGTATCGCTTTTAGTTTACATTCATAAATACAAACTAGAGGGGGAGGGGGGAAGAACTCATTTTGTAAATATGAGGGAAAATAGAAAGTACTGTGTGTTCTGACAAGAAGGCTTGTTTGAATGTCACTAATTTTAATAAATAGTTATTGGCTAAAATATTTGGAGAAAATAAGAACGTAAACCTTTTGGCCACTTGATTTGCCTTCAGATCTCTGGTCATAATTTACAATTTTACATTTACTCACTGTTGTTTTACACAGAAATCTTTTAACATCTGTAGCAACCTTTCTTTGTTTAGTTATGTGGGTCATTCTGGTGAGGAATTATTCTCCCTGAAAAACTGAGATTAATTGGTTGCATTTAGAAGAAAGGACCCTAGAGATCTCCAAGTAGAGCATGTCTGTAAATGAGCAATTACTGCAGTTTACCTTCTATGTCTTCAAAAGTCTTCTTTGCAGATAAATTACAATCATAATTATTTATTTAAACATTATGGGATAAAAGTAGGGTGACCATACGTGCCATTTTCCCAGGACACGCGCGTCCTGGCCAGGATTTCTATGATGTCATACACCGATCGGTCTGCACACGCAAACAAAGCCAAAACCTAGATATTTTAGGCAATATAGAAATCCTGGCCAGGACACGTCCTGGGAAAATGGCACGTATGGTCACCCTAATAAAAGGAGTACCAATTTCGGACTGTTATGACATCTTAAATGTAGAGTTAATTCAGGTAAACTGGGGCACTTTCGACACTGGGGCAAATGTCAAAAATAGCACAGTTTACATGGGTTAATGTAATACAATTCATAAAAAAAATTACAGTGATAGCCACAAAGGTGGACACAAACACTAACAGGATTCAAGCAATAAAATGACAAACTAGAGTAAAGGTTATTTTAGTCCATTTGACATTTTTCTGATCTTTTCTGTCTTCCACTTTATTCTATGTATAAATATTGTTGAGAGGAAACAAATAATAAAAATGCAGAAAATGTAGCAAGTAATAACATGCAATAAAAATCTCTTTTAAATACTTTTATTCATTCCGCCTATTTCTTGACAACACAAACTGTATAGTTTTTTTTTCTTTCTGTTTTTCAGGGATCCCACAGTGCAGCCAGCGCATGTAGGATGTGCACTGACTGTACACAACATATACATACATTGCAGTATACTTGTGTGTATATACATTTTGTAAAGAAACCTTTAAATAATTAAAAAAGCCTCAATGTTGTAATTACAATACATATTCATTTTTCTTTCTTTCAATGTTTCAGGAAAAAAAAAAAAAATACACAAAGAATAACCCGGTGTATTTTTATCTCAGTGTATAGCTCCTGGATTTGACATGGCCTTAAAAAAAATACCACATATGAATTTCCAAACCATCCGGACCATAACAGTCATGGCCATAGAAAAGCAACCATCCTGTCTGTGCACATAGGCTACTGTAAAAAATAATACTGTAAGCAGAACTTGGAAAAATAATACTTTTAGGGCCTGACAGTGAGCAATGTGGCACCATTGCTGTGGCCTCTCAGTGCTTGACATCAAAAGTGCCTTCTAAATCACCCGTGCTTCCAAACCCAGCAGGTTATGTCCAAATAAAGGATCGTCTTTCAGCTAGAAAATACATTCACAGACGGTTCATGTGGAGTTTCAGCAGTACTTACACACTCTACTTGAACACACATTGCACATTTAATACTGCATATTGGTTTAATGACAATGAGGATGAATACAGACATGAATGAACTGTAGTCCCTGCTCTGGATTGATTTTTAGGAACATAACCATCATGAAAAATGCATTTTGTGTGTGTCTATTCTTAACAGCTAACTGACCCCTTAGCATAAACAGTGCAAGTTGATCACTACGGCCTGCAGATGCTATTTTTACATTTCCTAATTGGCCTTGTTGCTATAGCACAAGAGGTCTGCCACTAAAGCCAACATGGGATAGCAGAGGCTCCAAAAGTCATGCACAAGACCTCACAGGACAAAATTATCATCTAAGATCCAGTTGCTTTGAACAAATTGGACTGGTTCATATCCGTCTAAGAAGTTTCACATCTATCACATGTTCTTGACTGAGACAGCCATCAGCTCTGTTTCTTTACATCAGTTTAAACAATGCCAAAGTCAACTGGACTTATTAATGAACTTAAAACAAGCTGATTCCATGGAAAAATCTACATGAATCAGAAACTATAGGACTCTATGTTTTATAATATGTGAAAGACTCCACAAAAACCACTTGATATTTAAATATTTAAACCAGAACTTTAGATTGTGGAATTGCTGCTTAGAAATAGATCAACTCCAGTAAATACATTTCTAATTTGATTTTTGGCCTTTTAGAATTAAGAATTAAAATTATTCTTGATGAGGAGGAAAGAGGGGAACAGGATCAGGAAATCGGCTACCCATGACTCGAACCCGTGTTGCCTACATGAGCACCATGGCTCAATATCAATGTTTGTTGGAGTTTTGTATGAGAAAAGACAAGTTTTTGCGTATGACACCTCAAGAGGTTTTAGTCAATTTGACCATTTTCACGAGGTTGATTTTTTATTATATTGCCAAAGTTTCTAGACAGTTTCTCTTTGTAAATTCAAGCATAACCTGGATTTTTCACAGTCCAGTCTTAACACACCCACTGCTGGTCTCTCTGTAAGAACAATTTATCAGGATAAACGTCTGTGCAGCTTCACAACACTAACAAAAACAATGTTAAATACTTTCTGACATCACATGACCAATGCGCATCTCTCACCCGTCCAGCAGCTGGTTCAGCATCAAAACACAAAAACAACATACAACATGGAAAAAAATAATCTTGGAATGGCTTTAAAATCGAAGCTTGGCAATATGAAGTTGTTTACAGCTGCCCGCAGGATATAAATGAACCCTGAGGGAGAACAGGAACACATTCATGTAACAATAACTCATTCACAAATGAATGGATGCTATTGGCTGGGGTGGACCTGCTGTAGTTAACCACTGCATGAGAGGTTTGGTTGATTTGATGGCTGCAACCCAATTCCCATACTCTTCCTCATAATAGAGCACTGAAGTGATGGCATATCACCCTGGTTCCCTCGACAAAAACCCAAAAGGATTTTTCCATTGGCTTTTGGTTTATTGCAAAAAAGTAAGCTCTGTGACCAACAATGGTTTATGATTCTTCCACGTTTTATTCATCATGATATCTTCACCAATGAACAAAACTTTTACGACTTTTGAAGCCTAAGTGCCAGAAGTAAAAATCTAAATGCGAGCTAGAAACAGACAACACCACGGTTGCTTGACTTCATAAGGGCCTTTCGCACCGCGGGAACCTTTTCATAGTACCAGAACTAATTGTGGAACTACCCACTTTTTGGCGTTTTCGCACCGCTGGAACTGGGTGCGATTTTAGTACCGGACTGCCTTTTTCGAGAGCCAAATTAGCTCCTACTCCGTAGCAGGGTCTAACCAGCACAACTTGGTACTACCTGTGACGTAAGTAGACATTGACTGGCCAAACGTGTACAAAAACACCCTCACCCGCCATGATTTAAAACACAGTGTAAATATACTGTAAACACTGTGTCAACTTATTTCGCAAGTATGGAGAACAGCGATAGATGGACGGACGCTGAAGTGCAGGCACTTTTGAACATTTACGCAACGGAGGAAATCCAGTTGGAATTCGAAGGAACAAAACGTCCTCCATCCTCCTGTTGTTAACATTGTTCTTCTTTGTTTCTGTTGTTGAACGCCGTGCACAAATGACGTTGCTGTCGACCGGCTTACGTCACTTCCTAGTACACAGTCGGTGCGAATGCAACCCTTTAAATGGTACTGGGAAATAGTTCGCGCAAAATCGTCCCAGTACTTTAGCACTGTACATTTAGTTCTGGAACTAAAGCGGTGCGAAAGGCCCTATAGTCAACTCTGGTTCAACTCTTTCTTTTTTTAAAAATTGAGTTTTCCTGTTCGGTTTGATGTTAAATGTGCACAGTATTTTCCTATAGTTTACTCTGCACATTAAACTGGCGAAGACTGAAAAATCAGCTGTCAGTGAATGTGCAAGTGATTTGGCCATTCATGAAAACTGAAGTATACTTTGAAAGGCAAGATGGATCGGAACATGGAAAAAGTATACTTGTGGCTTAACCGTGTTCTAACTATATGCCTAAAAGTATGTACTTTTTCCAAGTATGTACTTTTATTGTGCAGTAGCATGGAAACTGGAATGCAGCCGATGACGCTTAGTAGATGGAATGTTAGAGACCATGGCTCTTTTGCCATTGCAAATCAACCAATCGGAGGAAGTCAGTCCTCCAAACAGGGGAGGATATACCAGTTGCATATAGTTGATGCACCATGGCGCAAGCTATCAAGGAACCAGCCTTGATTCTCCATGGAAGCCTGTTACAAATGAACTCTGGCAACAAATATAGCTCTACATAGAAATTATATATTTTCATGTGTATCATAATATCATTCAATTCCATATTTTGTTTTTATAAATAAATGTGTACATGTCCACGCAACATTTGCTGATAGTAACTCCATATTTTCTTTATCTGGTCCCAGACTCCAAAAGGTTTAAAAAAGTGATGCTGCCGAGTTCCAACATCCGCTCAAGTGTTTAACCAGAGTCTGTGTCTGTTCTGAAGTGACAGTTGAATTGTTTTGGTGCGTTTGTTTTAGCCCTGGGTGAACAGACCGATTCCACGATCACAGGACTGCATTCCTTCATTTTTTTCAGCTCTTTCATCGCAGAGAAGACAGAGAAATTGCAGTACTGGGTTTCCATCAGTGTCTGTTGTCAGAAAGGCCTCACAGCGATGCAGCCGGATCGTGAGAGCCGTTCAGTCAGTGCCCCGGCCCAGCTCATCGGGTCGCTTACATGTGGAGATGTTCATTACATTGGCTGAGCCGGGACTCAGTGATAGCGACTTCGCCTTTCTTCACTGTCTGAATCGTAGTCTCTCAACCCCATACCTTTCTGTAGCTTCATTAGAGACTCTCTCATCTGTAAACACCCAAATACATCTTTGAAATCCTTTAATGACTGCAGCTTAAAGAAATAGTTCATTTTAAAGATTTAGGATATAATCATACATGGAACACTTTCACGCAAAATTCTTCCAGGTTTCACATTTTGTATTCTACTGAAGAAAGCAAGGCTATAGATTTAGAATGACATAAAAATTAGTAATTTTTTGGGTGAACTATCCATTCATAATTATTCCTCATTGTTGATACTCTATTAACTC
>NW_015536501.1:355316-358511 GCF_001515605.1 Sinocyclocheilus anshuiensis | reverse complement strand
CTGTATGAATATTTGAATATGCAATACACCAAAATAAAGATCAGAGCCTCTACTTTCTACTCTGTTTTATTCTAGCTTAAAGCATTCTTTTTTTATCAACACTTGAATATAGGTAGGTTTCATAAAAATGCATAATTTTGAGCAAAAACGTGAGAAAATCAAATTTTTATTAAAAACTACATCTGGATAATATTCAGTACGATTATCAAAGCATAAATCCAGTAAATCGCTTCCATCAACACCTCCAAAGCTTGCACAGACATATACCACTTCCTGGATCAACATTTTACTCGTGAAACATTATGCAGTTTTCATTTATATGCTGTCTATTGCTGATGATCGCATTATTTTTCATATGCATCTGTTTACATAAGAGATCTCTAGTTTTTCCGTCCTGTTTTTGTTCGGGAGGTTTTGTACTCGTTCAGAAGATGCGTAATAGCGCCCCCGAGTGTATAACAGTGAAAACACGAAAAGCCGTAAAACGTCTTTGGCGGGGAAGCGTTTTCTTTTAAAAGACGAGATAACTCGTCAATGGCGGGTAAAGAGTTAATAGGATGCAGTTATAAAAGTTCCCCATTTTTCAAACTTGAACTTGATCTTACCTCATCTAATAACAGTACAGATGACTTTATTATTTCCCTCCATTTTTCCAGCTCGTTTTCATGGTAACGCTGCTGAGATTCCAAAAGTTGAGCCCATTCAATCTGTGTCTGTGGAAGTTTACTGCAACACACACAGAGCCAAAAACATTCCTCACACAAGTATCATTCAAGTTCATATGCTGCAAAAATCAGTTTATTTATGAATAGTGTTTCCTCTTGTGTTCTGGTAAAAATGCAACAACAACAAAAAAATAAAAAGACTTGAAAAGCAAAATCTGAAAAAGACAGAAAATGTAGACTGAGTGTATTTAAAAAAAAAACATTTGGGCAATGAGGTAAGAACTTATGCAATATTGCTCAATTAATTTGATGTTGTACTTAAAAAACAAAACAAAACAGATTTAAAAGATTTTATGCAGAGTGGCACAAACGGTGCAGGACGAGTTATACGCCAAAGTTTAGGAGTTTTGAAAAACCTCATATTCCATCTCTAAAAAAGAACAAATAAACACATTCAAAGGTCTAGTTACTGTACCTTTCAAGAGACCTGAGACCCTGCCAGCCGGTCAGACTCTGAGCCGTGTATTCCAGCATCCATAGCTTATAAAACAGCATCATGTTCAAAAATACCAGTAGCACCAGACTGAAGAGCAGAAGAGGACAAACTCAGATTAGCTCATGAACGGCAATGCATTAATCCTAAAGCAGCTAAACAAGTTTCAAATTCATACAGATGAAAACATCGAATACCTTACACAAATCCTGCAGGATGCAATGAAAACAGGAGAGAGAAAATACATGAAGCCAAAGAACAACAGAATGCAACGAATTCCAGCTGATCAACAGTGTGAGTTACTTGTACAGTCACTAAGAAATGTGAAATAAACAAAGAAACCTTTTAATCTTCTAAAAATATAACAGAGGGTGCAATATGAAGACTATCAGACCAAAGTAGACACTGAATGAAACATGCAATGAAGACTTTAAAGAGGCCTAGTTTATACATTTATAGCATGCTATATTATGTATACATCATATTCTTGTATTTAATAACAGGAAACTTCCTTCACATGACACTTTTAAATGAGATGCATGTGTCAGTTTTATATTGCAGTTAGACATTATTTGCTAAAATGAGCAATTTAGGAGAAAAGGAGTGGAGAAAAGAAGTCCTGTGATTTGGTTTCTCACTGCGAATACTCACACAGAGCTGATTATAAGCAGAAGTTTGGAAACGCTGTAGAGAGCCAGGCCTTCAGATCCGTGGTCCGGGATGTGTCTGGTCTGTGTGGATCCTGCGGCAGCACATACATTATAATCAATAACACAAAAACAACAATCAGGCATGTGATCAGCTAGAGACAAAAAAGAAGGAAAATCTGACCATGCCCACAAGCCACACCCCCAGCACTTATTATTAAAAATATATATTTAGCACATTAAAAGATATATCCTATATTTTAATAATACATACTATTGTCCTGTAAAAAATAAAAAGCAGCATTTAATAATCATGATAACAATATAATATAATATATTATAATGAAAAGTTGAATTACTGAAATAAATGAACTTTTCCACGACATTCTAATTTATTGAGATGCACCTGTATTATAGTAAAGTATATAGAATTGTTATTATTATTAAAGCACCTACCAAAAGTTTGGAAACATTACAATTATTAATGATTTTGAAATATATATCTTCTGCTCATCAAGGCTGAATTTATTTGATCAAAATAAAGTTTAAAAAAAAAACAGCAATATTGTGAAATATTATTACAAATGTAAAAAAAAGTTTTCAATTTTAATATATTATAAAATGTAATGTTATTCCTGTGGTGCAAAATTTTCTTCATCATTACTCCAATTTTCAGTGTCACATGAACTTTTAGAAATCATAATTTATTTGGCTCTCAAGAAACATTTCTGATTATTATCAATGTTGAAAACAATTTTGCTGCTTTATATTATGTGTGGAAATGGTGATACACTTTCTTTTTCAGGATTTTTTGATAAATAGAAAGTTTAATTAACAGCATTTATTTGCAGTTATCAAATATATTAATTAAATTTGCTAATGCATTTATTACATAGAAATCATTTTAAAAGTCTTCACTCACTTTTTATCACTTTCATGCATGATGAATTCAATTATTAATTTCTCTCTCTTTTTTAAATCTTATACAAATGTTTGAGTGGTATCATTGTTTCCACAAAAATATTAAGCAGCAAAACTGTTTTTAACATTGATAATAATGAGAAATGTTTCTTGAGCAGCAAATCAGCATATTAGAATTATTTCTGAAGGATTATGTGACACTGAAACTTCTCTTTTTAAACAACAACAGATTTGTATAAACATTTCTAATGACGAATGTTGCGTTCCCAAATGCACTAACAGTGAATCGAAGCTAAAAACAGTACTGTAACAGCAGACGTGTAGTGCGTCAGACTACAACCTATTATATAATTACATCACAACCGTTGCGAATTTTAGGACAGCACTAGCAATCTCAGGCTGCATCCGAAAACTTAGGCAGCTGACTTGCTGCCTCGCTGCCGTATGAGGCAATGACTTTGCAGGCAGC
>NW_015536501.1:352966-355222 GCF_001515605.1 Sinocyclocheilus anshuiensis | reverse complement strand
AATATTTAATTACTATAATACTGATTCCTCGCTAGAAATAACATCAAAAGTGCAAAAAGTTAGTCAGAAATATACATTTACACACAAACTGACCACCAAACGCAACTTTCAGACAGCATCTTTATTTTTTAGCTCAACCGTCACGGAATGGAATGCACGGGATTGTGGGATATCAAAGGCAGCGAAGGATACATCTATGCTGCCTTCAAAATTCGATCAGAAGAAGGTACCTCCGGAGACAGGAAGTAAAGCAGAATTTGGATTCAGACGTGCCTTGATGCCTTCCTGCCTTGGAATGCTGCCTCCGAAGGCAGCATTTTAGAGTTTTCGGACGCAGCCTCAAATTCTCACCGCCATTCATAAAAAGTTACTGGGTCGAGTAACACGTTTCAGCGCTGATTCTACTCGCGTTTGGTGCTTTGAATCATTTGAACGCTTTTAACTGTCCTGCAAATGGCGCCGCAAGCTCGTACAGCGCTCTCAGGACCATTCCGTCCATGATGTTTTAGAAAACAATCTTTTCACAGTTTATTTAGGTAATAGCTTAAGGCCATTTGCGCGATTTCAATCATAATGCAGTAATGCAGAAATCTGTATTTATATGGAAAAATCACATCCCTGAACAATAATGCCCAGGTACACTAGGAGAGATTTGGCTAATGTCGCACCTGCCACGTGTTTGATGCGATGGATGACACTCTTCTCATCCTCAGGTGTGGTGACGGGACTGAGCGCCTCGTCCAGGTGCTGCTGCCTCATGTGCGTCAGCGGCCGTTTCCTCCGTCTCACTGTAGCTGTGCATAGGGCTTTGGACTTGGGAGACTGTTTGTGAGGTTCAGATAGCACCAGCTGTGCCTTACTCAACTCCAGCTCTATATATACACACACACACACACACACACACACACACAGACAGAAAAGAGACAGAGAAACATATTATTTTCATCTTTATTCTTTTTATCCTGTTCTATGTGTTTTAATTACATTTTGTAATTTTATTATTGGTAACATTGTAAGTAAAATATAGTAAGTAAAAATATTTAAAGTGCACCTATTAGGTCCCTTTTTAATATTGGTCTTGGGTGTCCCCAGAATGCGTCTGTGAATTCTCAGCTCAAAATACCCCACAAATCATTTATCTAACATCTGGAACATTTATTTAATTTATTAAACATCTGGAAAATGTCATTTTTGGGGCATGTCTAAAAAAGAGCTGTTTTGGAGCACTGTAAAAAAAAATGCCATTAAAAAACGGTCAAATGACTGGCAGCTACGGCTGCCAAACAAAAAACATAACATTTTAGTAAAATATCATAATTGAAACATGGAAAAATCTGTAAAATAAGGGTTTTACACTGTAAAAAAAAAAAAAACGGTCAAATGACTGGCAGCTACGGCTGCCAAACGAAAATGGTAAAATTAAAGTAAAATATCAGAATTGAAACAAGGAAAATTTTGTAAAATAACACTTTTTTCTGTAAAACCTTTAATGACAATTTCTGTAAAATTATTGTTTTTGCACTTTATTTCAATTAAGATATTTTACTGTAATTTTACGGTTTTTGTTTGGCAGCTGTAGCTGCCAGTCATTTGACCGTTTTTTTAACGATTTTTTATTACAGTGTTTTTATCACTTTAAATGCAAATGAGCTGCATATTCCCACCCTGTCTCCAGAAGAGGGCGTAGCATATACATCTCTCTGCTTAGTTTGCATACCTAAACAGCCGGTAGAAGCAACATGACTGAGGGATTAGGGATGGCACAGGAATTGCTTACGAGACATTGCTGACGTTACAGCTGCTCTAGAGCGGAGAAAATGGAGAACAACGTACAACCGCTGAGGGCGGAAACTATAGCAATGCAGGGCTGTCAATCATCCGCCGTGGACCGGCCCTATGCGATGTGATGTCATATTGCTTAGAGCAGTGTTTCCCAACCTTTTTTTAGTCGCGGCACCCTTTGGAAATTTTAACAAACTTGTGGCACCCTACAAAATTAATTTTGTCACAATATTTGAATTTCTAACATCGATATGATCATTTGAAAAGTATAGATATTCGGTACAACAGGGAAGAACTGCAGAATATAATGTCATACAGATATTTTTTATATTATTAAAAAATGTTGTCCATCGATGGTGGCAATCAGTAGGCTAATTTCTAATGAAGAGACCAATTTATATGACAGATTTTAATGTAGGCTTTTATACATATGTAAACATTATTTAATTACCATTATAACTAGCTATCTCACAA
>NW_015536501.1:315925-352505 GCF_001515605.1 Sinocyclocheilus anshuiensis | reverse complement strand
CCGAAATTTCGGTGCATCTCTAATTATTGGCGACATCAGAAATTGATATTATATAATAGATGCTTTTTGGAACATTTTAGCAATTTAAAAATATAAAAAAATGATTTTTTTTTATGCGGCACCCCTGCTCTCGACAGACGGCACCCCGGTTGGGAAACACTGGCTTAGAGAATCAAAACGGCAGGCCTAGTGAGACTGATTTGGTTTAATGGGGATTAAAAAATAAAAAAAAATTGTAATTGTAGGGTGGTTGTGTTCACACATTGCCAAACACACCTTTATGTCCAAACACCATATAAAAGTGTATTTTGCATAATAGGTGCCCTTTAATGATTTAAAATTAGTTTTAATTTTCAATAGTCCATTATTGGCATAAATATTATTTATCTTTATCATTTTTATACTTTATTATGCAGTTAAATTTTTAAGTCCCTGCTCTACTAAAACATACCTAAATATCTAAAATATTCATCCAAGCCACTCCAGAAGTTTCGCTCAATGAAGCCCTTGACCAATCCCCATGGCTGCTTCCTGTAGCGTAGTTCAGCTGACACCCTTTTAGATTCATACAAAAAAACACAGCATTTTACCCTTACATGCTAGAAAATGTTTTAGCAGAGCATTAAAATAGAGTAAAGAGTTAATAAATATAGAGCACAAGCTTTACCTCAGGCGGCACTTGTTCTTGGCGACTCTAGTGAACATATAGCGGTTGAGCGTGTAAAAGTAATCGTGATACGGGACATCGTGAGCAATCACCTCAGCGTCGATGATGTAGCACTCGCTCACTTGACTGGCCTTGTGCAGAGTCTAGAAGAAAAACAAAGAAACAGCAGCTTTTCATAGCATCATCAAGACAAAACTACATTAAACATGTCCCATGTACTGTATGCGGCTTGTTTGTCTCCTCTGGTGAGCTCACCTGCGTCTCTGTAACTGTGGCTGTCTTTGGGGCCAGTGGGTTGGAGAGGGAGATGGTGTACATGATCTCTCTGCTCTGATTACCAGTGTCTTCTTTCCTCCATGGGTTATAGACCACATCTGAAAGAGAAAAAAGGCCAAATCAATAATAGTCAGATATAGGCAGACAGACAGACAGACAGATAGCTGGATAAAGACTATTACATAGAGTTGGTCAACCTGAGAAGCGTCTCTGCTCCAGAAACTCTCTCATGAACTGGGATTCAGTGAAGAGGATGTCATACAGTTTATCCACACTGAACTTATATACTTCATTAATGTACAGTTTCCCATTCAGATCTTCCTGGAAGGCTTGCACTTCCCCTGCAGAGAACACAGAAACAGGAAGAGGCCGTGTGTCAGGCCAGATGTGGTACAATATATAGAAATTGTTGGATGTAGAAATCAGTGTTGGGAGAGCGTACACACCCTCATCGTGTGTTTCTGAGGAGTCGCTGAGTTCAGTGGGGAGGTCCTCATTGTCACTGAAGTCAAGGGAAGGTGAGGGGACGGGGACGGGGGCATGTGCGGAGCCACTGGTCTCTGACAGCTTGTTGTCAGGTAATGGCAGGGGTACGAGGTCTTCTGGGACGCAGCCACTGAAGTCCTCCACTGGGGGCACGTTAAACTACATAGATAGAAAAGATTGTTTGTGAATATTTTTCATTAATAAAATATCAAACACCCAAAACATGAGTTTGCCATCCTAACGTTATGCTGCAATGGTCAGGTACGGCAACCTTAACCACCCGGTAAAGCATTACTGTCATACAAACTATTATTCCCACAGTAATGCAGTGATGTGTTGTGTGAAGAGATCTGGTGTTTACGTTGACCGGAGCGTCTGTGCTGTCCATGGAGTTCAGACTGCTGTTGGGGAAAACCTTCCTGTGGAGCTGGGGGCTGATGTCCATTTTAGCGTCTGGGGTTTTAGGGCAGTTGTCATTGGCCTCGTTGTCTTCAGCGGGAATCTCCTCACAGTACCTGCACCAGGGAGAGGGGCAACAGCTGCAGGTCAAGATTACCAGCTCGGGCAGCAGAATAGACCAATGGGATGGACTGATGGATAGTGGAGGAGAAATGAAGATATCTACAGCAAATGAATGAATTCAATTTTCCAAGTTTGACTAGGTATATCTGACTCACTCATGATCGAAGAGCTGTGAGATTTATATGCTTCTCCTAGGACTGTCATTACACCCCTCCCAATCCCAGGTCAACCTAGATTTCATGTCTCTCCAGAAATGTTGCAAAAACACCATTTATACTGCAGCGATAGCTGCTGTTGTCAGTTTCCTGAAGACCCTGAGGGGCTTAATGTCTGAACAAGACACTTCAGCTTCCACAAATGTTTTAATTTCATTGTGAAACCCATGAAAAGCAGAGGGGTTTTTTGTTTCATGAGGTGGGAGAAAGAGATCAAAACAGTGGGAGTTGGAGAAAAATATAGGATGGAGAGATAAAGAATGGTTGAGAGAGAATCACAGAGGCCCCCATTGTGCACAAGTCATTTTATGGTGTTAGTGTTGAGGCACGGCCAAGGACAACGCCTCAGTCTTCCTTCTCTCCATGCTCGCACTCTCACGGGGTGAACGAACTCTAGTTAACTTCCTGCGCTGGTGGAAGGGGGATGTTGAGGGGATGCCAAATGGGTGAATCATCTCTGTTTCTGGCCTCTCCGCCAATCCCCTCTCAAGCAAAACATCTGAGGCCACTACTGAGGCAGACTCATTGTTCAGCTCAGGAGCAAGACACTCGGTAGAACCATCTCATAGCATTTGTTTTGGAAGCTCTAAGAAAGTCCCTTATTTAAACAATATTGGTACTATGTCGGCTTGTCACTTGATGCCCAGTGTCAAATATGAGCAAAGTAATGGAATTTCGTTGGAGATGAGTCTGGTTATTCTCAAGGTCTTCCTTCTGCTGGCTTAACGTGGGTTTTTTTTCCCCCTGCCACAGTTGCTCTTGGCTTGTTAACTCAGGGTTTTAAGGACTAATGCATTTTCTGTAAAGCTGCTTTTAAACGTAATTGATTGTAAAATGCACTATACAAATAAAAATGACTTGACCCCTCCTCGTGAGCACACGGGATGTGATTATTTACAGTCCTGTGGTGAAAATGCATTTTCTTCACTTACGCCCTACTGGAATGGACATCTGAAGAGTGTTTACAGCTGACATCTTACAGCTTGTGGCTGTCTGTCCACCCAGGAAAAACAAAAATGAGCAAAGTTTAATATTTTCTGATAAGCTCACACTTGGAGAGAGTCCCAGCATCTTTGTTTCCTGTTGATCTTTATAAACAGGCACAGTTATCGGCACACAGATGCTGGTGTCCACGCATCCTGTTTTCTTCTGTTTATAGAGACATGCAGAAGCTTCATGCCCATTCAGACTGCCCTTGGAACCGCCTTACAGTTTTGAGTCAAGTGCAGATCATTTGCTTCAAATTGAAAATGTATGTTTTCACTTTATTTTATCAGTGGACTTCAGGCAATGAAAATACATTAAATAAAACAATAATATAATATCATATAATATAATATAATATAATATAAAAAAAGATTTGTCCATTGCAAAAAATAAAATAAAAATCACCTGTCAAGAACTGTAAAATACTGTGCATTATATAAACATTCAGTTTTGCTTTTAAAGTGATTCGGGGGGGATAAATAAGCTTTCCATTGATGTATGGTTTTCCAAGATGAAAATCTGGAATCTGAGGGTGCAAAAAAAAACTAAATACTGAGAAAATCGCCTTTAAAGTTGTCCAAATGAAGTTCTTAGCATGCATATTACTAATCAAAAGTTAAGTTTTAATATATTTACAATAGGAAATTTACAAAATATCTTCATGGAACATGATCTTTACTTAATATCCTAATGATTTTTGGCATAAAAGAAAAATCAATCATTTTGACCCATACAATGTATTTTTGGCTATTGCTACAAATATACCCCAGCGACTTAAGACTGGTTTTGTGGTCCAGGGTCACATATGAGAATTTCTCTTAAGTTTCCTGCTTCTCAGATTTTTCAGTAATCTAAATCAGTTTCAGGAGAGACCTCAAAGTCTCATATGAACTGAAATGTTTTTCATCGAATTCCTCCAGAACCACATTATCTGAGCTATACTATGCATATATAGCCTGATCCATGACAGAAACAGAAACACTGTTTATTTGAGAGAAAGAACACTGCAGTCTTTGTTCTGCCGTTCTGCAGTGCACTTTCATCGAGATGGCCCGGAGGTTATGACCGACCATAACACATTGACAAAACATCACAAAGGCACTTGTAAAATGATGAAAAATATCATTAAGAGCTGGCTGACCCAAAGAAAAAAAATCTACTCTTTCCCACAGGAAAACAAATGCTGGGAAATGTCAGGTCAAACATCCAGCCTTACAGAAGAAAGAGGTAATCATCATTTCCAACATGAAATGTCTGTGAAAGCAGTTTAACTCAAACAACACTGGGAGGCGACAAGCTCTCAGATTCACACGATTCTCATCATCCTACAACTGATAAAGCCTTGTGGACGAGCAACAAAACAGTATTTAAATAAAGAAAAACAGCATCCATTTCCTAAAGAATGACCCCAATATCATACAAACCCACAACATTCAGTATCAAAAATCACTCATATGAGCAAAACATAATGAAGAATAAAAAACAGACTTACGTTATACCAGCTTTGACTCTTCTGTGAGTTTGAAGAATCAGATGTTGATGTTGAAAGAAACGAGAGAGGAACAGAGAAACATTAGAGTGAGTTTTTAAGGGAATATACAAACATTTATAATAGACATATACATATGATACACACACCACATCTATCTATCTATCTATCTATCTATCTATCTATCTATCAAAAATGTTTGATCAGCACAGGTATACATGCAATTCATTTGAGTACACCATAAAACAAGGGATTATGGGAAAGCTCTGTTTGTGTATGGGATTTCATCGGCGCTTGTATCACATTTCTCATACACAAAGCTACCACAAGGGGGCAGTGTTAACACTAAATCAAAGCTTTTCTTTCAAATGTTGCAAAACGTATTAAACATTTGATTTAGGACTGATCTACAAAACCACAACTACTTCAAACGAGTCTAAGCAGCGATTATGATACAGTTTTATGATACATATACACAAATATAAAGACCTAAGAGAAATCTCTGCAAAAACTCTCTTTCTCTGACTCCAAACAACAGCAGAATGGAGACAGAAGAGACTCTACAGTTCTCTACTGCGGACCCTTCTCACAGGACGGGGCAGGACTCAAGGGCACAAATATCGATTTCTTACTTTAATCAGGTTTAATCTGTCATACTGGAGAGAAAGTTCATCAAGAGTAAGAGGTCAGGTGGGAGATGTTTTACTAATATATATGTTTTTCTGCCTCTGCGACACGAGTTAGTGTCTCTATATGGGATCGGTAACTGAAAACTGCTTTGGTGTGATGCTGCATCGGTACAGATTGTTGTCAAGATTAAATTTTTTTCACAGTTTATCAGACAATTCGTAACATTCAACTTGGCATTGCTAGCTAGTTTCGCACAGGGTTTGCTTAGCATGTTAACTTAGCACAGACAGGTAAAGCAGAGCCTAATGGGATGGCTCACAGGCAGGGTGGAGGTACAGTAGAGCAGAAAAGAGTGATGCTTACTTTAGACAGTCTCTTGTGTGACTAGCATGCATGAGAGGAAGATATCAGAAAACAAACAAAAACAAAACTGTATGAATAAGTGCAGAGAAATGAAAAAACACTGTTGGGTTGCAAAGCTTCTCCACATAGCAAAGAGATGTTCTGTGATTAACTTCTGCACATGAGGTGCTGATGAATATGAAATGATTATGCAACGATTACTGACTCCAGACCAGAATGAAATGTGCCTCACTTTTTTGACAGGCATAAAGTATTTCTCAAATGATTTCATTTTGTGAAACATACTTTTTTTAATAAAATATATTGTTCTTATTGAAGAGGAGAACTCAACCTTTTACCTTGCAAATTAAATCCTTTAACAGATGCAATGATATGAAAATGAAAGCAAGTTTCAACATTTACTTTGCTGCCTCGTTGTCTACATCTTTCGAAGCAAAATATTAAGTTCAAAAATATATTAGGGATGCATGATATTGGATATCTGATGTGCGGATAATTTTAAACTCATTTTGGCAGACAGCTGATGCCGATACATTTTCTTTTGTTTGGAAACAACACCAAGTCTCTCCTGTGCAGAGATTATGAATAAATTGTTTTTGTTAATTTTGAGCAAAAACTTACTTGTTAGAACTAAATAAACAGTATTAAAGTTCTTTTTATAATGAGAGTACATTGAATGCTTTGAAAATAGCTAAAAAAAAAAAAATCAAGCACTGCTTTTTTTTCTCTCAGACATATGCAGCAACCTTAACATTTTAATTGTAGATTTAACGTTTGTAGATGGTCTACAATCTTTTAGACTTTCTTGTATTTAAGTTTTCATAATGATACATCTGAAAAGAAAAAAGCACACATTAATTAATAAATCTATATACATAAAATTATGTAATTTACAAGCCTCATGTTTGTGATTTTTATTCATGTAAGCTAGATTCTGACCTTTAACTCAAAACAGGCTCGTGATTTTATGACATAACTTTATTTATTCTGAAACATAAGTACTCTTAAATGCACAAATCTTTATTAAAAAATAAAAATAAAAACTTTAAACATAAAAAATTAATCTAAATAAATCAATTTAAAATTAAACATACATTTTATGTTTTTAATTTTTGCAATTTTCCAGTGTTTGAGAACTGCTAACATATACATATATATATATATATATATATATATATATAATGAGAATGAGAATAAATGAATAGATTATCATTAAATTTAATTTAATTTATTGCAATTTTATTTAATATTCATATTTTAATTTAATTAATTTTTAAAATTTATAATAAATATTATAAACTCGTCTGGGACTGCCTTATCCACACTGAATATGCTGCTCAAATAATATGATGCCTAAAAATGTTTTCTAGGTTGGCAGCTCACTGGGTTTTGAAGTCAGTTTACTGGAAAGCTAAACTGTAAACATTGTTATCATATAAGAACACGTGGACAATCATCTTTATGGGTATAAATCATCTGCAATTTTATAATATGACTCAGAATTGAGTTTAAAAACTGATACAGAATTTGATCCCACTGTAGCAATAAATGTGCAAGACATGCGGTATATGAAAATGGAGAGAGCGGAAGTACAGTAAGTACAATCACACACGTTTACCTTGGAGTTTTTCCCTCCGGGGCGGGTGGTGTGAAGCGACTGGCTGTAGGTGCGCTGGACGGCTTGTTCTGGGGTGGAGGGGGATTTATCGGAGGAATGATCGGAGCTCTTTTCCACCATGTTCTCTCCCTCTGGATTCTGGGGTGTTGGGGAGCGCGAGCGTTTACGCAGGACGGGTGAGCAGGCCGGCGAGCTGCGGTTCGAGTTACTGGCAGTGCTACAGAAATAAGAAACATATCCAGTAAAAAACAGATTCTGTATGTCCAAAGGAATACAAATGTATGTTGGATGATGGCCGGACACTTTAAGCACACGAGTTCCAGACACACTGATCTGCAGTGCTCATGTGTCAGAGGAAGTTTTCTTTAAACCAGCAAAACGCTTAATAAACTGAATGTCTTTATGAAAATGTGAAAATGCAAAAGGTTTCTGAAAAGTTAGGTTCAGGTAAATAAAAAACCACTGGCTCAGTTTAAAAACAACAGAAGTCAACCACCTAAACAAACATGTGCACACACACATTTTCCCAGGAGGCCACTCATTGGCCTTTCACCTCTGCCCTGTCAGCTTAGGAATGTATTCAGACTGACATCTCACAACTCTGAGCAAAAACACAGCAGCGGGGGTCACATCGAAAAATGCCGCAGTTCTGCTGGGAACTTCCACATCACGGATAATATCACATTATCTGTAGAAGAAATTATGAATGCAAATTCATAAGGTGTTTTTTTTAGATCAGAAAAACAGGATTAGTCAAAATACAGGAACTAAGCATCTGATAATCTTTCTGAAGCACAAAACTGAGAAAAAAGGAAGAAGGAAGGAAGGAAAGAAAGAAAGAAAGAAAGAAAGAACTAAATTAAACAGAGCAATACAGAGATCTTTACTTTAGTCTCCTGCTTCTCGTGTTTTTCTCCTGAGACCATAATATCCAAAAAGTTCACAACACATGCTTATATTTTTCAATCAATTCTATCTGCAATCAAAAATCTCAGTATGAACTCAAATAGATCTCTAAATTTCCCAGTACCAAATGAACTGAGTCATACTGTGCATGTTAATTTTTTTATTGCCTCTTTTATTTCTTCAAAGGGCTTTTCGGAGAAACATCTCATGCAAAATTGATACTTAAAATAAAGCGTCACTGAGAACTCCATTAATTCTTCTAGGCTAATGAAGAGCAACCTCTAAAGTCACCTTCTGGGAAAAACCATCAGAATGACACTCACTCGCTGACCTCAAACACACAGAAACTCTTAATCAGACTATTTGCTTACGAAGGTCAAGATGATGTAGATAATACAGAAAATGAAAAACTTTTTTCAATCAAAAGGGGAACCACTCCATCTATCTCCGTCTCAATCTCTCTATGCAGCAATCCTCCATCTTCCTGCTGTCAGCCCTTCATCTGTCCCTCAGGAAGGGCACCAAGCTCTATCTTAATTATTAATGTTCTATACCTGAGCTAAGAGCTGCCCGTCTGGAAAAACAAACACAGTGTGACAAAAGAGAGATAAAGAGAGAGAGAGAGAGAGCGAGCAGATAAAATACAGCAACTCATAAAACATCTCACAATCTCTCTGGGTTCATGATATCAGCCTAATGCACTTGTGATTTTGCCCATGCAGCAACACTCAAGCACTCAAGGAGCCGTTCCCTCCCAGAACACAAGTCCACAAGTTAGAAGGTTCTGACGGCAAATAAATCACTGCAGATGAAACCTTCACAGAAACAGTGGCATCAAATTACCGCTGCATAGATCTACATCTGTCATGCTGTCAAGAATCTGTTAGATCAGCTGCTTAAATGTTTTCTTTTGCATCATTGCATTCAATTTACAAAGTGAGGATGGGAAGCACAGCTCTGGCAAATGAGCTGCTAAGCTGCTGATTTTAAATTCCATAATAAAAATCTAAACAAGTAGTCTAAATACTAAAATAAATCCTTTTAAGTGCCGTAGGTGAAATTAAGCATCACAACTTTATAATGCACAGTCTGAAAACTGTGATATTTAAAAATAAAAAAAAGCTAAACATGTAAAATGTAAAAACATGCTAAACAAGCATGCACAATTAAATACTCAATATCGACTGATAAATTACTGATCAATTTAAAAATATACATTATAAGTCTATATGCTACTCACCAGGATTACTATAGTTAACTAAAACCATAAAAAATATATTTCCTGAAATAAAAGAAACATTAACTATAATAATATAGAATCTACAAACACATATTTCAGCTAGTTGACAAGGCCACATTTCTCATTTTCATTTAGTTTAACTAAACTAAAATAATTTAAACTAAAAATGAATACACATAACATAATGAAAACACACCACATAATTATTATAGGAATATCATAATTTTATAATTCTCTTTACATTGAATTTTCTTTGTGCTCATCTACATCTTTTTTATAATTTTATTATTATGTATGAACTATTCCTGTCTTACAAATCTGAGCTATGTGTGTACCTTTTTTTGATGGTTGTTATATTTGTGCTATAATTACAATTCAATAAACATAATTATAAAAAATATGTAAATAAAAACTCAAATTCCAAATATTAATTAAAAAACTATAATAGTATCTCAATGATACTAAAATAAAGTGTGTGAATAAAAAAAAAGCTAGTGATTAATTCAAAACATGTCTTTTACAAAAGCCTCGTCCATCATGTCCAGCATCTGATGTTAGCGAGAGCTTGAAGCACACACACGTGCCAAAGAGATTCTCTCTCTTCATGCTGATAAAGTGATAAAAGGTCTTTATCAAACACTCTATAGAAAAAAGCTGGTGTTGTGGGCGGCTATGTGGCTCTCCTTACCTCTCACCTGTCATATCGGCACTCATGAGGGGCCTAATGACAGACTACAGAGGCATATTCACATCTGTATGTGTGAATGCAGTTTTCACACAAAAAACCTCTCTCACGCTAGCGGCTAGCCCACGTCACAGAAAGCAAAAAGCAGTGATAAACATCTTTCTCACACTCGTTGAAGGGGTGAAAACACTCCTATGTGATGCAAAAAAAGGCTCGCTACATGCAGCAAATGCGATGCATTGCCCTGATTAAATGGCGCATATCAGATACTCTTATAAAAACATCCAGCTCACGGATGCTTTTGCCACTTTGCAATATTTAATGGAGTAATTAATAAAAAGGCTTGGAATGGGATGAAAAATGCCTTTATTTGCTGGTAAAATACTCTATTAAATATCGCAAGGTGGCAAAAGCATCTGTGAGAACTAAAATACTGGAAATTGTCGCTAATGGACATGTCAAGTGTGACTGCCCATCATGCAAATGCAAAAACTATGACTTCTCTTCATGATTTTCATGCAAAAATTACACACAGACAAACCTGGTGGCCATGAGGGACTACGCGAAAGCGTTGGGCTCGGCTTCATTCATTCAGTGCGGCTGCGGTGTGAGGATGGAGTGATGTGATGAGAGAGGAGGAAAAGAGGAGGCGGAGCTTATCACCTCTGAATCCAGCATCCCTGTTTTTTCAAGCAAGCTTTCTCATTTTTTCACTCTTCTGCATGGTCGTTTCCTCTGAGGTCCCATTAGTCATTCGCTATTATTAAGTCAGGGTCAGCGGGGGCAGGAGGACGGTGAGCTGGTGTGAAAAACGGCTGCTGTGCGGCGCAGTGTGGTGGCAGGGGTTGATTTAATATTCATGGATTTCTTGAATGAAACCACTTGCGTCAGCAGCCTGAACGTCAACAAGCCAGTCTCTGGCTCTCTACCCCTCCCCCTGTCCAATCACACCACTCCCCTCTCTCACTCTCTGTCCGCTCCTGCGATGCATATGCCAGCATATTCTGCACACACATACATTCTGGACTGTATAACTTGTATTGTTACCAATATTACTATTGCATATTGCATGATGCCTCAAATCCTGCGTCTTGTTGATGAACAATGTACTGTTAATTTTCTTAACAATGAGACTTACAGTTTTTTTATTTGGTGGATGATAAAAGAGGCAAAAATATGGATTCCTGTGATGACAAAGCTGAATTTTCAGCAGTCATTCACTACTCCAGTCTTCATTGTGACATGATCCTTCAGAAATCATTCTAATATGCTGATTTGGTGTTCAGTTATTATCAATATAACTGGTGCTCAGCTACTTTAGCGTAAATTTAATGAACTTATTATTTTTGGGAAAACTATAATAATTGTTTTTAGGATTCTTTGATGAATAGAAACTTGAAAACAGCATTTATTTAAAATAGAAATCTTTTGCAAAATCTTTTCAACACTGATAATAATAAGAAATGTTTCTTGAGATCTTTAAAAAATGTATCACAATTTCCACAAAAATATGAAGCAGCAAATGTTTTCAACATTGTTCAGAAATGTTTCTTGAGCAGCACATCAGCATATCAGAATGATTTCTGAAGAATCATGTGACACTGAAGAGTGGAGTAATAATGTTGAAAATTCAGCTTTGCACCACAGGAATAAATTACACTTCAACACATATTAAAATAGAAAGCAGTTATTTTAAACTGCAATACTATTTCACAATATTAATATTTTTACTGCATTTTTGATCAAATAAATGCAGCCTTGGTGAGACTTTCAAAAACATTAAAACATCTTAAAGGGGTCATATGATGCGATTTCAATTTTTCCTTTCTCTTTGGAGTGTTACAAACTACTTTGTTTGGTCTTCCAAAAGAGGACGATATCCGCTTCGTCATGCCTAGAGCTGATCCCTGCTGGACGCTGAGGAAATACATCAACTTCGGGATCGGCTTTTTCCAAAAGAGGACAAATATCTAGCCCGGGGTCGTCACATGTGGTTGCCGCAAGCCCGCTGGCCGCCCCGTTCTCAAGCCCGCCAGCCACCGCTCACTCTAGCCCACCGGGTGTTTCGTTGTGAAAGCGAAACTACTTTGTTTGGCCTTCCAAAAGAGGACACGACTACAAATCAGTGGTTAAGTTGTATTTACAACACTGTTCCAGAACAGTTCAACCCAAATATTCAGATGTGTGCAGCGCATATTATGGAGGACTGTTTCCTGATCCTGGAAGAGTAGACTACAATGCCGGCTGTTCTGACTCACAGACTGTAAGTATGTTTTCATTTAAAGAATTTGCCACTGACGATTCAAACACGAGTTTTGAGCAGTGTAGAGTAGCGCTTGTTGTTTGTCATTTCTCCGATCACAAATGCAGACATGGTTTTATGTTTACGCGGCGCGATGTAACGCAACGCGCAAAAGACAGTATAAGTCATTATAATCTGGCCTGACAACAACACGGCCTGACAGTATGGTAAGGGCATAACATTTTCGTCACACGCTTGAGGTATTCGGCCAATCACAACGCACTGGATAGCTGGCCAATCACAGCACACCTCGCTTTTCAGACCGATGAGCTTTGTAAAAATTGACGCGTTTCAGAAAGGCGGGGCATAGAGGAGAAACAATAATGTACAGTATGTGGAAAATAATGTGTTTTTTGAACCTTAAACCGCATAAACACATTTCATTACACCAAATACACCAAATAATGTTCTTTTTAGCAACATCATATGACCCCTTTAATTACTCTAAACATTTGACTGTATTGATTGTATATGCATATTACACCAGAGGCAAAATCAGGTTATGATTAGATGAGAGTCTAATAAGATCAGAAAGGTCTGTTTAAACTGTCATCTGTCCAGTTTAAGGTGATAATATTGCATCAGATCATGATTCAGTTAGATCACTCAAATCATATCAGTGTCAGATGAGATCAGAATTAAATCAGATGAGAATTGGATACACATTTGAGTGAAATCAGTGCAAAATCAGATCAGGTGTAAACAACAACATTACATTAGAGTATAATTTATCATAATCATAATTCATGAATAATCAGGTGATTCGCAATCACAATATAGCAGAAACAGAGAGACAGGAAAAAGACAATAAAAATAACAAAGATCAAATCAAACCATAAATGTGTGAATCAAATCAAACTAGTCTGATCTACACTGAATCAGAGATAGAGAAAGAGAGAGACAGTGCATCTCTGCTTAAAATAGGTGTATTACAGGCCTGTAATCTGCTCAGTCAGGGCAGTGTAATACATGGCAATGCTTTTCAGCTGGGCTACTGCAACAAATCACCACAGAGAACAAAACACAAACATAACTGGAACAAACAGCCCATCTTTACTGTAAAAAAAAAAAAGCATTATACCCAACAGTATGCATACTGTGAAAAGCATGAAACATTTTGTATGCATAGAATACCCAGCAGACCTACTATTGTACAACTGCCAAAATGTACAGTATACATCACAGCACCCTGCTTGGAATAGCGTATCCCACAATGCAATGCACTTGACCTCTAAATCCCATGAGATAATGAACTATAAGGAATCAACCATAATAAAAATGTATTTTGTGTCCTAATATTTGATCCAACTGCAAAAAGACATTTTTACAAGTGCTGTAATTTTTTGTCAGTAGTAAAGCATAAAAAACCTTAAAGTGTTTGCAGATATTTAGGAAGCATGCCAAGTTCACAATCTTGTTTTTCCAAAAAACAATATTCCATTTCGGAATGTCTGTTTTTGTTTTCGTCTGTGTGATTCTGCCCACTGACAGTTTGCCCAATAGGGTTTTGACACCCCCCGGTTGGTGGAAAACACAGCGTATTGCAGCCATGGAAGCTTTCAATCAAACTGGGTCAGAGATCACAGATTCTACCCAGAAAAAAAAAAAACTAAAACTCCTCGGTATCCATCTAAAAAGCTCTGTGACTAGAGGAGTATTAAAATGTGAATAAATCAACTCAACTTCTTGCCTTCCATTGTCAATTACGCTCGTTCTTTCCTGTTGCTTGTCATCAATCTGGCAAACCTGCATGAATATACAATATTACATACTGCACCTTTTACTAGAGTTAACAACTATTGGACACCATACAGTCTGATCATCTGTCAACACATAATGTAGCATACCACCATCAGATATGTTTTTCATTCCATACTACACACACACACAATTTTTAACAGTATGCAGTCTATACTGTGCAGTATAACAGAAACTCAATAGCATTCTTCGACTGTGACAGACTACACTAGAGAGGGAGCTGGTCATATGACCACATCTGCCTTAGGACGTAAATTATCTTTATACTGTATTCTACTAAACAGACACTATAAATCTGGATTATCAAACAGGATTATTATTTTTTTTTAAATCATATAAAAGTAAACAAAATAGCAAGAAGAGTAGTAAATCTCTGATGAGCTTTCATGAGGGATTCATAATTGTATATCAACA
Organism: Sinocyclocheilus anshuiensis; assembly: GCF_001515605.1. Taxonomy (NCBI): domain Eukaryota; kingdom Metazoa; phylum Chordata; class Actinopteri; order Cypriniformes; family Cyprinidae; genus Sinocyclocheilus; species Sinocyclocheilus anshuiensis. The sequence continues at coordinate 337,947 of NW_015536501.1, read as the reverse complement.
TGTCTCTTGGATTTCGCTGCAGTAAACACACACAGATGGGCACAGTGAGAGCCCCGATCCAAGGACACACTCTGCAGTGCTCATTTAACAGCGCTGGGAGCAAGAGTCCCACCGGAGGACACAGCAGCACACAGATGCTGAGACTGTCCACACTGTTACCACAGAGCGGCTAATGAGCAGAAATCTGTACAGATACAACAGTAAAGGGTAAAACTGAAGATAAACCACCTACAAAAAAATACACAGTTATTCCATGTTTTTATAACACATATTATGGTAATATCTTGTCTCTTTTGACATGTACTATAGTAATTGTTTTTGCTTATTTTTAACGAAAGAGCAGGTGTAGCTATTGTAACTTAAATGTGCGTGGCTTCTGGTGTCATTTGCTACCAGTTATTTTAGCTGTATAAAACAGCTCATTATACTGCTTAATATTGCAAACTGGTATTTCTTATCATATTGTTTTAATGTATTGTCATAATCCTAAACACATTGGTTTGTAGCACAAATAGTTTAACTGCTTACTGCACTTGTTATTCTTCAAGATATTTATTTAAGCCGGAGACACACTGCACGATTTTAGCAATACTATAAGATCATTGCATGTCACACTGTGCGACATGGATCAAATAAACTTGGCTGCGATGTGTGTGTAGACTGTACGATGACACCTATTGACTCGTATGATACGACGCACGTTACTATAGACGAATAAAGTGTCATCAGCATGCGCTAGTGGTAAACAAAAAGAGCATGATGAATCACACTTTAGCAGTTGTAGTTTTATGTGTGTGTGCTGAAAAAAAAGCGGCGAAAGAGGAAGGCATTGGGGTAGGCAGTTTAATGTTTTAGCCATGTCGCGTTGATTTCATTTCGCATTTTTATTGGTTGGTCAGTAAACGTGGATCGTAGCAGCAAACACACTGTGCGATGGTCATGCTGTATTTCTGACACCCTCAGAAAATTATCGTAGGCTTTCTTTGGTCGCAAGACCGTGACAACGGCCGTCTTTGAAACTCCCTCATTGTATGACACAGGACCACCGATTAGGAACCACGATCACAGAAATCACAGCGATTGTTTCACGATGCCAATCTTTCGTCTGGGTCAGCCGAAAATCGTGCAGTGTGTTTCCGGCTTTACAGCAGCAAACGAATCAGAAGTCTCATACATTCACAGAAAATACTTCTGTGTTGCAAAATAAGATGGATACGAGTCATTCAATACCATGGTATATATAAGAAAACCAAGGTATTGGTCTAATTTCCATCAACTGATGATGTAAGTCTGGGGCGGGACTGTTTATTTTTTAACAAATGGCAGACAGGGGGAGTGTCTGGGAAACCTCAGAACTAGTGGCCAAGCTATTTAATGGCATTTTAATGAACTAAATAATAACTAAATGTACATATATGCACATATATATTATTATTAAGTCAACAAATATTACATTTAATATAAAACCAGCAGCACATTTCTTGCAAATTCTCTTTACGATAAAGATGTCTTGATTACCTGTGTTTGAGGTTTTATCACCTTTAATTTGTCAGAAATAGTTTTTTTTCCCCTGTGGAGATTTTTTTCTTTTTTCTTATATGATTTTTAAATGTCTCAGGAGAACAAGATCGAAACACAAGCTCAGATAAGACTCAAGATCTTAACACCAAGTTCTTTATAAACAAGCTTTATCAACTTCTGATCTGATATGGAACAGATTTGCACCATAACATAATTGCCAAACATTTGCATTTAGCATGTTTGTGACTTTAAACACACAGTACTGCATTACAAATGACAAAAATGTGTCCAAGACACAGTTCAATGTTAAAACACAGTTTAAATTAAAACTCTTTAATCAAGTGACTGCATCATAATAAAAACATGACATAAATGGGCAATTTTTAACCATTTTCCACATTTTTAGCACACAGTTAGCTCCTTTATCACAAATAACTTTGAGCACACTAGGACATTTTGTTTTGTTCACATGCAGCAGTGTATACATGAAACGAGAAAAGAAGATGAAAAAGAATATGAAATTATCACATGAAAACTGCACTGTCACTATCACTTCAAAGACTAAGTCTGTTCTGAACTCAGAGCTCCTAAATAAGCTTCCACTATCCACTATCTAATCATTCTGTCATCTGAGAGGGCACTGTTACATAACCATTAAAAGTTTAACATTAAAGTCAACCATCTCAGCCTCAGCTGTGAGACTGCCAATCGCTCGGAGTTATGGAGAATGAATTCAGTCATCAGACCAAGTCGTAGCTGTACTTGGTTGATGTAAACAAGTGGACACTAATACGTCATTGCAGATCTCTGACAGCGACAGATTCAGAGCGCATACCGCACAATGCAGGTGTTTAGAATGAGCATGGCAAGCCAAAATCTCTTTCCTGCGACACTAAAATAAGATGTACACACAAACGAGCACTGCACAGAGAGGAGAGGCCCTTGACAGACCGGTTGGCATCTGCCCGTCTATCTTACCAGGCGAGCTTGAAGCCTTTCATTAGTGCAGTACAGGCTGTCCTGATCCCACAGTGTCATCTTCCCATTTCACGGGCCGCCTTTCCCAAGGCATCCCGAGCAGGATGTTAATCCGGGTGGGTTTGGGTGATCCCAAGCACAGGCGATCAGCCCGACTCAGAATGCCTCATTCTGCATGAAAGTGCAGGGCCAGCCATACTTCCACATCCTGTGTGTGAAGCGCTCATGTGCACCTCTCTGAAATGCAGCAGCCTCTCTCTCTCTCTTCCTGCAGATGAGGGCATGAGCGGCTCTCGTCTCAATCCGGCGCTCACTGAGCATGCTCAGATCCTTCAGGCCACTCCCCCCTGCTTCCTTCCTGACTCAAAGAGATTCCTGTCCGGTCTCACTGCTGCTCTGTGTGTGAGGGACTATGAGGCAGTCGACAGCTGGTCCTCTAATCCCTTAATACAGATGGACGGTAAACACTGCGTACAGAGTGTGTGTGTGTGTGTGTGTGAGAGAGGATGAGAGAAATGAATTGTTTGGTGTCTTGTTCTATTCCAGTTTGAACTGCTATATGCCCCACACACACACACACACACACACACACACACACACACACACTGCTGATATTATGGCAAATATCTTGTCACGTGTACAGGCCAGCAACGCTTCCCTGATCCCATCGACACAGAGGTCATCGAAACATTCACAAGCTGTCTGAACACATAAACGTCTGTTAAACTGTGATATGCGTTTAGGCTGTATTTGCCAGTAAAGAGCAATGGAAGTGTTCACTGCAGAGGGATGTGACGTTTTGATTTGACTGAGTATAAAAGACAAGACACTGCTGAGTCACTGTCTCCAAATACTCTTAAATACAGTGACCATGATTTTGCAAAGTATGACGTGTTCCTGAATCAATATCCTTGTTGGTCCTAAAACAACATTTATACCAACCAATAAAATTTTAGGGTTCGAATTGAGTTTTTTTGGGCATGAATAGTATTCTAACTTATCATTTCCCTCTTATTTTAGTGGCTAGGAAAGTTGTTTCTAACAAAACTAATTTGACATTTTAAAACAAACCCCAAATCAAATAAATAACACAAATGAAAGAAATCTCTTTATATAAACAAACTAAGGCTTTGCCTGTGCTCTTTCCTTTAAAATTACAGGCAACCGCTGTATTTTAATCACAATCCAAACAACGTTTTTAATAATTGAATTGAATAATTTCGAAACTTGAAGAAAAACCAGAATGGTCTTACTATATTTTTAACTATACTACATAAAACATCTGCACGAAACAAAAACAGCAAGATGGGCTGAAAATGCAAATTCACTCTCTGACAGCAGGTGGCGCTTATGGAACAGCAGCAATATAGTGTTTTCTTGATTACCGCTGTAAACAAAGCAGCGCTGCGCTTATGAACACTACTTTAATATGCATTATAAAATGGCAAGGTGAAAAGAAAATACCATCTAAACTTCTCATGTACATTCACATAAACTCCCACCCCCAACTGTATCGTGATTTGTTTAAAATTTCAACCGACTTAAATTGTCACATATTTGTATTGATTTTCAACCAGCTAAGGGTGCATAGTTGCATCCCTAACAAGGAGTGTTTAAACTGACAGTGCAGCATCAGCATAACCAGAAGTGATTTTCAATGAGAGTTAATGATTTGATGCAAGACCAGGGAGAGCAATTGTTGGCAATGTAATTGTCATAGTTAGCATGTTGGCATAGTATCAAAGTACTATGATACTTCTTAAATGACCAGCACACATGCCCATTTACAAAGATTGCTAAACACATCCATTAAACCTTAAAAACAGCCATATAATTCCCATTTTCCAATTATGCAGAGAATGAGTCCCTGTAACAGTATTAGCCAATCAGAGTGAGTGCTTGTCACTGTGGTGCTGAATGGACAGCACCATCACAGGCCCTGAATGTGAACACACTGCATGCTGTCTAAAACACAATTTCATCTGGAAATAAAATGCACAATATAGGTTTGTGTGGACAAAATTAGATAAAATTAAAAACGGACAATGTTCACTCCACCTTGGGATTTAATTACATTATTTATTTTATTATCCTTTCATAAATCCATATTCTGATTCTTATATGATCTGAGACGTGATACTTGTCCCAAAGGCGGTTGATGTCCAAATAAGGAATATGTTCAAATATGGAAAAATCTTTTTAAATTATATCGTTTCATTGGCAGTGCTTCTAGAATTTCCCAGCGTTCAGTGAAGGTCAGTGCTGATGTGAAATATCAGCATTGCACATGTAATCGGTTGCGTCATTGGTTGCACATGCTCCTTTGCCCTTGCTGGGTCTCTGGGGGTCTGAGTGGGGAAGCGCAGATGAGGATCTCTGGCTCCAGTGGGCCTGCGGAACCGGGCCAGTGGAGGCTGGAGTTTATTTCTGCGGGTCCAGTCCTGCTATGTTTAGCCCCGCAGCCCAACGGCCTCCGAGAGCTGCCACATAGCCCCGCCCCCTCAGCATCACCGAGCTCACTGCCACATGGAGGTTGACAGGAGCCAGCCAATGAGAAGAGAGCGTGAGGGGTCAGGTGATGAGGTGACTGTCAGGCTCGGTTAGTGAGTGTACTGGAGAAGTGAAGTGAGGCAGCTAATCCCTGCATGCACGCGCACACACAAACACACAAACACACACACACACACACACACAAACAGAAACAAACCCAAGCACTGCACACAACCCTGACTAGCAAAAACAACACAGATTATTATACCACTGAAAAGATTTCAGAGGGTTAGAAGATATTACTTATTTCCAATATGAGGGCAAAATTATTAAAATGATCACTTATTTTATACAATTTTTACTGAAAATGTACACAAAAATTTATAAATTATTATTATTATTATGCATTGACAAGGCTGTGGGTAGAGTTTTACGATGAAGAGGGAACAACAACTTGCCAAACTGAAACGGTTATTAGCTGATGCCAAGGCAAAATATTGTCCTAATAATTGGCGTGGAATATCAGTTTGTGACTCATAACCGCACTGATAATTTTCGCACTGATTGTTGAGAAAAAATAAGAGGAAAAGATAACTATGGCAAACTAACTGAAAATACACTATTACTTGCAGCTAAAACTCATTTATTTAAAAATGCTTTAAAATATTAAAATATGAAATATGTACAATTATGATTATATATGCAGAAAGCTCCACAGACTCACAGTACTACATTCTTATTTATAACTGTAACTATAAATATAAAAAATATATAAAATATAAATACTACAAACACTTTTTTTATCACATAAGGCAGAATAGTTTAGGACTTTCTGCGCGAGAGCGCCCTCCGGCTACGAGTATGAATGAAACATACACTGCATGTGTGTTTAGCGCTCCGCGATGTTCATCTCGCCTTATTCTGGGTCCGAATAAAACATCAGATCATGCACAGACTATCCTGTCTCTTTTAATTTAAATCTATATTTATTCACACCGGCTCTTGAAAACCTCTATGCGAACACACTTGCCCGAAAAAGTGCGGGGGACGAATTTACATGATATTAAAAGTGTGGGGGGGGTGACACGTCCCCCGCATCCCCCGCGTAATCTACGCCCCTGCTTAAGTGTATTGTTAACTGACATTAAAGTATATTTTAGTTAACATTAATTGCTTGTCAGTACATTAATAGTACACTTTAACCATATTTTAAAGACACTAGAAGCAATTATGAACATATAATTGTACATATAAAGATGTACTAAAAAGTCCCACTTAAGTGGTTTAAAAAAATCACTCAAAAGTTCAACTTATTGCATTTAATATAACTTTAAAATGTGATACATTTGAAATTAATTACAAATACAATGTATTTAAGCGGCGAAAATAACATATTTAATTTGCACTTGTGTGTTCTTTTAAAGTATATTATTTCCGCAATAAGTACACTTTATAAAAGTATACTTAAATGCACTTATTTTTCACAAGGGCAGATTTACAGATGTGTACAACTTTATTAACAAATTGTTGAATTGTGCTCAAAATCTATGGAAATATGTGGAATTGAGTGCAGATTCCATGCAGATCTACTCATACCTCACAGATTACTGAGGAGATGATTTATGATGCAAACACTGAGGTCTCTGGTGTTTTACTGAGATTTATACAGCAGCACTGGTGAATCCCACATAGGAAGGAGAACTCAATCAGTCACTCATGACCTATTTTCACTGGCTCTATACGGCCCACTCTTCCTGACAAAGAACCCAAAGGACTCTGAGAGTTAGTTTAATCTGCAAGTAAAACAACTCAGTGTCCACAGACAGACAGACAGATGTCCAGACAGGACTCAGCTTACGTATGGCTGAGGAAAGAGTCAGTTTAACGGGAAGTCAGAAGTGCACATGTGCTTACTATGAGAGACGGGACTCCGTTTACAGCTCAGTGGAAAAGAAAGAGCGAGATAGAGAGAGAGAGAGAGCGAGAGAGCAGTATCTGATTGGGGTGTTAGATAACATCAGTCTGCAGTTCTCTGATGAATCATCAGCTCTGGTAACAGGACACTGCTGCTGCAGGTTTCTGTCTAATCTCAGATGAAAGATGGCCTGCACATCCTTCACAGGGATCTGGCCAATTAAATAAGAACACAAGAACAACTGAGGCAACCAGAACATGTTGAGCACATTGACACATTATTACAGGAACAATGTCAAGCAATAATGTGCTTTCACATCCTACAACAATTTTGACAGCCACCATGTTGATGGCACTGAGAAAACAGTCTGAGCACTGAACAAATCTGAACCACTTGATCTACTATAAGTTTTGATATACAGTGTGTACAGTGGCCCCATCAAGTATTTGATGCAAATGATGCAAACAAACCAATGACCACAGGTTAACAATTCAACATAGGAAGTTGAACTATGAACATGTTCCACTAACATGCCAACCAGAATTTGTCCAAATACTGTGTTCGTTTCAAACAATATAACTAGTGTTAAAACATTTCAGACCAACAAACCTAAAACCTCATAAAATGTTTTTCTTTAAAAGTGTGATTGTGCAATCACTTTTTTAAAATAATGCCAGCTGGCCTGTTATCTAGTTACCTAGAACCACATTTACACTGCAAAGGTGGCACAGAAGCATTTCTGAAGTGGTATTTAGGTGTATTTACACATACAACACTGTTTAATGTTGCTCAGAGGTGGCATAAATGCATTTACACAGCAATTACAACTGTAAAACTTGATACTAGGAGCTGAGGTGGGTCTGAGCAGGCATAATTTAGTCTGGCTTTGATGCGGCATAGCACCTTTACAATGAATTTTGAGCAGGCACAGAGCAGCCTTAACTCGGCTGCGTAAAGACGCCAATTGCCAAATTGCCACCCTGGCGCAAAAGTGCTTCTGTATTGGCATTTAGGTGTTTTTACACAGATTGTTTAATGCTGCTTAGAGGTGGCATAAATGCATTTACATAGCAATTAAAACCGTATATTTTGATACTAGAGGCTGAGGTGGGACAGAATAGGCATAATTCAGTCTGGTTTTAATGCATTGCACATTTACACTGAATTTTGAGCAGGCACTGAGCAGTCCCAACTCAGCTGTGTAAAAATGCCTAATAACATTCAGACATTTTAAAAGCTTAGCATGCAAACACCTTTTGTGGCCACGGTATCTGTAAACAACTACATGATCGTTGTTAGGAAATATGAAATGTTAAATATAGAAAGAAGTTTTCTTAGGGAGAGAAAGCAGTGAATAATGTATGATTCCTGTTATAGGCTCGCTGCACTTTTCTTTTGCAGCATAAGCATTTCCTAACAAACTATAGCAAAAAGGGCAACTCAGAATGTTGCTGATCATGTCAAAACAAAAACCCTGTCCAATGTACAAGGTCTGATCTCACCTTAAATACACAGAGGAATAGAGAGTGAGGCGGGCAGAGTGATTTCCTTGTTAATAAGTTGAACCTTGAATACCTTGAACAACTGCTAATTAAAGAACAGGCACACTAGTGTGTGTGTGCACGCGCACACACACACACACACATCTGTGTTCATCAAAGCTTTGTGACTGAAGAGAAACAGATCTAGTTAGTCTAGTTACTGTGACAGAGACACAGTGACCCTGAGCTCATGTTGACCAGAAGAATATGACATGACTCTTTCACTCTCTCATCCTCTCACTCAAATGTCTGTGTGTGTGTGTATGTGTGTGTGTGTATGTATGACGTTCATTCTGTATAGCATCACTTTGTTAAAGGGCTACTTCAACCAAAAATGATCTGCCTTCACTGACTCAATCTCATGTCATTCCAAACCTGTATGGGTTTCTTTCTGTAGAACATAAAAGCAGAGTTTCTGAAGAATATCCTGGCTGCTCTTTTCAATTTATGAAAGTGAAGAAGACAGGGGCTCTTAAGCTCCAAAATGCCAAAAATGCACCGTAAAACAACTTACAAGCAGTATGAATTGTGCATTACATTGCAAGTTTTCTGACTAATTTTAAGTCTGCATTTTCTGAAAAGCTTTATATTTACCCATGCGTTCCTTGGAATAAGAATATACGAGAGAAGTAGTGATGCTCAATTTGAATCAGATTCTTGTCAATGAGTCCAGTTCATAAAACAGTCCGCATGATTTGTTCACAAAATGGACTGATTTCAACTCACTGATTCAATGATTCATTCACAAAGATCAATCATTTACAATGGTACACTCTTAAAAATAAAGATTCTTTATTGGCATCAATGGTTCCATGAAGAACCTTGAACATCCATGGAACCTTTCAAATGCAGAAAAAGTTCTTTGTAAGTGGAAAAAGATTCTTTAGATTTTTGAAATGCTCTTCAAAATGGTTCATTTAAGAACCGTTAACTGAAAGGTTCTTTGGGGAACCAAAACTGGTTCTTCTATGGCATCACTGCACAAACACCCTTTTGGAGCCTTTATTTTTAAGAATGTATTGTATGACTTCAGAAATCCTCAGTCATATGGACTACTTTATGGTACTTCTGCATCCTTTTTGAAGCTTGAAGCCGATTCACTGTAACTGCATGGAATAAAGTGTCCAGTACATTATGCTAAATTACTCTTTTTATGATGCTCAGAAGACAAACAGATTTGAAATGACACAGTGCGGAGAGAATAATTCATTAATTTTTGGGTGAACCATTGAAACCTCATGCATAAGTCTACATACATTATAACATATTACACCTTTAAACTGATCACATGCTTTTAATGCATTTTACATTTAAAAAGGCATAGCAAGAATACGAATGTATTATAATTATTTGTAATAATGCATTTTCTAGTTATTTGAGAACTTAAAACATTACAAAACATTATAAAACAATGTGTATTAAAAGGCATTAAAAATGCAAATAATTCACAAATATGTGACTTTCGGGTCAAAACTGCTGAAAAACAAATTATTACCACACAAACATGGCTTATGTATCAATACATTGAATAATCAGGAGTTCTGTTCAAATTTCTGTCCTCTCGAGGTCTCTACGTAAAGCGTAAAGTGTAATTCAATAGATCACAGGAAACCGTATCTGCTACAGTAATTCAGGCTGGATCAACTGACCATGAATTTCTGCCTGCCAATTACAGTCTGTATACATCACCTTTCAAGAGCCGTTTTAGAGGCGAAAACAAAAAAAGTACTCACGGATCCCAGCGAAAGTGCAGTTTTTTCCTGAGCGTGGACACCCGTGGGTGACAGCCCAGTTTGACGGGTGAGGTGCATGATAAAGTCCTGCTCTGAACCATGATGCTCTAAACTCATGTAGAACTGCACACGGTTCACACACACCCTAGCGGGATGAGGACTCCTCATTACTGAACTCACTTCACCCCCTCCTCTCCTCTCCTCTCCTCTCCCTCGCTCTCTCTCTCTTTCTCTGCGCGGGCCGTGTCTTGTCCTGCGGTGACCTAGATCCTGCGTTTTCTCAGTGTGTGTGCTGCGGATCAGTACAGCTTGTATCCTCACCTGAGGTGTGACAGTGGTGAGACCACCAGCAGAGACACTAATATGACCATCAAAGTCTCAGAGACACACAAGAGATTGCATGCTACTGGCCAAAAATGCATATAAATATATAAAAACCAGAGAAACACAGATGTGATAAGCTGAGTACATTTGGCTGTTGATTCGGATGAACCTGCATCAAATTGGCAAGTAGGATGTAGAATTGTAATTTAAATTGTAGGAAGTAGAATTCAAACAATATGACATTCAAGTAGTTTAAAGGGTTTGGTTTATTAGGTTTTGACTATCTTTTGAATTTTTTACTAAATTTTCCTTGTCTTTTCCGATTAATGGGGGGAAAAACACATTGTATAGAGACTGCACGTAAAACAGCTTCAAGGCAATTAAATATTAGACTAATAAACTAGCAACAACAACAACAAAAAGTACATTGTATATTCACTACAGACATTTCCAAGAAGTAATAAGAGTTGTTTTTCATAACCAGGCCTGGAAATCACAAATTCCCTGATATTTCTGATTCACATACTGGGGCATTTTCAGAAACATTTGATGAAATTACTGTACATAATTAGCATCTTAAATGTAATATCTATGGAAATTTGTGTTTAATTCACATATACTGAATTGCATTATATGAATTATTTTTAATTTATGAATAATACATTTTTACTAGTGCTGTCAAATGATTAATCTCGATTAACCGCATCCAAAATAAAAGTTTTTTTTATATAATATAAATTATATGTACATAAATATATACATGTAAATATATGTAAATATTTTCAAAATATATATTGTATGTGTGTGCATTTGTATATACATAATAAATATACACAGCACACACACATATATTATGTAAACAAAAACTTTTATTTTGGATGCAATTAATCACGATTAATCGTTTGACAGCACAAATTTTTACTAAATTAATTTTATTACATTAATAATATTAACACACTAATTGAAAATAAATATTGTCAACATTTATTTCTATAGGCAGTGAAAACCATGTGATCAAACTTAAATTCTGTTAATTATTGATGTATTGTAAACAGTATTTACAGTTTTAGTTCAGATCAGAAATAATGTATATTCCATGAAAAAAATTTATGACAATTCATGTCTTGTCATAAAACACTTGCAAATTCAAATTTAAATTTGAATTCAATATTCTGGCCAATTCAATTAAAAATTCATACTGCCAAACTAAAAGGGAGCATGCACTGTATGCATGTGTGTAAATGAGAGTTGAGGAACTTTGCTGTGATCACTTCAGCCTAACGGGACACAAACAGACTGAACATTCATCACCTTTAATGAGCATTAGCTGCTTTTACGTCACAACACAAAACTGATTTAAAGATAAGCTCAGGAATCAGCTGAAATCAGGTTGCTGAGTGCACAAAAATGAGCTGCTGGCGACTGTGTGCATACTGACTTTAACAAACTGACTTTAGCAGGTGTGGAGATGCACACACACTTCTGCACAAACACACAAATGACCTCTTTTCAGACAAACACATGGTAAATAATGCTCATGAATGTTAATAGCAACAATACACAAAATCAATGAATGTACAAGCAGTGATGTTCACGAGACACATTTCATAAATACAGAAGAAAGAACACAGTGTTCCAAGAGGTCCAATAAAAGCACCAACGAACAAGCGCCTGAAGCCTAGAGATGAAAAAACGCTCATATGATATTTCAGACGAGGATTGGCGTGTTCTCTGACCAGCTGGGCTCAACAAGAACATTTGAGGGCAGCTAAAAATCTGAGCTTTCACTACAAAACTTGCTTAGGTGATTCAAAATGTGTCGCACCTGGTTTAGTTCATGATATTTCTGAGATGATGACAAAATATATGGTCTCAGAAGAAGCAATGGGCTGTTCTACAGGTCTACTGTCACATGAAAGTGAAACACGCAAGAGTTGTTTTTGAGATGGCACAATACAGACAGTGAGATCTGTGGTCAGATTCAAAACCAGACAACAGATGCAGAACTTGACACGGAAAGAAGAACAACTTCATAAGCAAAACATGAACCACCAAAAACAGATACTTCAACCACTCTAGAGAAGCGACACTGAGACTAAAACCAGCTGCCAGCAGCAGGAAGTTCACATCATGTCAACATTTTCAGCATCTGCTGAAATGGCAAAGATTGAAATGAGAAAATAAAAAATACCAAGCGACAGAGGCTGAATCCCTGAATTCGCAAACTGTGTCATATAAAACACACCAGATTAGCATATTTCCACCTCAGAGTAAAAAATAAAAAGAGGAAATTAAATATTAAATAAAATAACATTATGGGATATAACACTAACATAAATAGTGAAAAGTTGCATTGCATGAATTAAACTGATAAACTTGCAATGGACCCTTTTTAAAGATTGTAATGACATCACAAACATAATAAAGCGTTTCATATTTAATTTTTTTTTTTTTTAAAGGGGCCAAACAAAGTAGTTTCGCTTTCACAACGAAACACACGGTGGGCTAGAGTAAGCGGCGGCCGGTGGCCTAGAGTGAGCGGAGGCTGGAGGATTCGACGAAGGAGCGTCCGGCGGGCTTGCGGCAACCACATGTGATGACCCCGGGCTGGACTCCGTTTCGTCCACGGTGAAAGCCGATCCGGCGATCCACAGCGCGAAGTTGATGTATTTCCTCAGCGACCAGCACGGATCAGCTCAAGGCATGACGAAGCAGATATCGTCCTCTTTTGGAAGGCCAAACAAAGTAGTTTCGCTTTCACAATGAAACACACAGCGCCTTCACGACATGGCGGCGGCGGCAACAACAATACTACAGCGAGAATAAAAGTTACGCCTTTCTTTGCGTGAACAACATTTGAGCGGCGTTATGCAAATCTTCCTACATCGTGACGTAGACATGTGGGGGCATGTTAGAACGAGCCGTTTTAGGTAGGCGTGGTTGACTCTTAACTTTTATAAAGAATATCTCTTTGGATTTGAGACTTTAGTCTTTGCAACTTTACAGATCTTCTTTATGCACCAAGAGCTTGTAACACACCAAAGAGAAAGGAAAATTTGAAATTGCATCATATGACCCCTTTAATGTATACTTATAGGGAGTGAGTCATGGCAAATGTGACATCTTTCTCTCTTCTAACCACAGCAATCAATCTCTTAATTTATTTTTTTAAATCTTTTGGAAAATCATATAAATGCTATTGTGGAATTTTTTTCTTTTGCTATTGGAGCAAATGGTAATGCAAAAAACATTTGTGGTAGTTTCCATTCACCACTACAGAAGTTCACCCAACTATGACAACTTCCTGAAAAGGGTCCATAATGAGAAATAAGGTAGCAATTATAAGAAGTAAAATCAAAATGACCTTTTTAGGTTTCTTGCTTTTTAGGCAGAATCAGGCTATCATACAAAGTACATTTACAGTACACTGAAAGCAGTACATAAAGAGTGTGCAGATTAAATTCTTTTTAAGGAAATATCACATACAATACATATTTTCCCATCACAAGTGAATAGTTACAAGCATACAAATTCAGCCAGATTGTGAGCTGACCAACCACTGACCTCTGTTGGAACCATAAGTAAACTACGGTGAGAGCAGCATAATGCATAAATATAAGACGAGTGAGATAAATGCCTCAATTAATCAGCTTCCAGGTACTTTAACATGTAAAACCCACTGACAATGACAATGACATCCAAAGCAGCTCAGTGTACCTGTCGTCGCGGGTGTTGGGGCTCAGGTAGCGAGTGGACTCTTCCTCATGGCTGCTCTGCAGGCTGCTCTGCTGACTGCTGTAACACAGAGCGTCACATTACAATCACAACATAACAAATACACACATACACACCAGATGTCCACTCATACTGAGAATGAGACAACAGAAGGTGAGTTTGGACACACAGTGATGTCTTTTAATTACAGTAACAAAAAAAAAACAAGATCAACACACAATGGGCATATAGTTTGACAGTTTAGTGTTTCTCGGTTTACAAATTTCCATCAAGTGTCTTAAACAGACATTTTAAGGATACCATTTAATCTTTTCCACTAGAGGACAGCAGAGAGTGTCCTATTTGACAAGAGCGTTATAAAACTGAAACAACACAATACGTGCATTTAACCAGTTAACCTTGACATGATTATCATGTACAGTGTGCAAAGTACACTTAAGAAAAGAAATGATAGAAAAACATCCTGTGCATTCAACCACAGAAGTGGTTCCCTGAGTTCTTTCATATTGCATGAAAAGGAAGCAGGTGAGAAAACAACCTAACAGATCAACACACCAGAGCCCTACATTGATAAACACTGGTGTATTTAAAAGGGTTTTCTACCAGCAAACACCTGACAGCTTACAGTACACAGCTGATAACTGATTCATGTCAAACATCTAACCTTAAATTCCCTGTACACTACCAGTTAAAAGTTTACACACACCTACTCATTCTGTATTAGAAGTATTTTCCACATTTTAGAATAATAGTAAAGTCATGCAATTTCTGAAACGACAAACTTAAGTATGAGAATTATGCAGTGATAAAACAAAACACATTTTTTAAAGAAATTAATACTTTTATTCAAGGATGCATTAAATAGATCAAAAGTGACTGTAAAGACTTTTACAGTTACAAATCTATTTCAAACAAACTTTCTTTGAAAAAAATGGTTTCCACAAAAACATTAAGCAGCACAACTGTTTACAACATTGATAATAATAAAACATGTTTCTTGAGCACCAAAAAAAGCATATTAGAATGATTTCTGAAGGATGACGTGACACTGATGACTGGAGTAATGATGCTGAAAATGAAACTTTGTCAAATGATATTAGAATGGAAAACAGTTATTTTAAATTGAAATAATATTTCACAATAATACATTTTACTGTATTTTTGATCAAATAAATGCTGCCTTGGTGAGCAGAAGGGACTTCTTTCAAAAAACAATGGGGATGCAATGGATGCAAAAAAAAAACATACACTTGATTGAGGAGGATAATCTTTTATTCTGTAAGAGCTCCAGCTATTTCTATTTTATAAATTAATAGTTTATAAATAATCAAGATCATAAATCATAAATTCAGTCAAGTGTGTCCATACTTTTGACTGGTAATGTACTTCAAGTCTAATTTCAGCTATTGTTAAGGCTGCTTGAAGTAAATGTTTAGGTCATAGCAGAAAAGTATATACTGCATGTTGTATTTTTGTCTATTAAAAGCCAGCGAGAGTCATGAATATTTAAGATGTCCCCAGACAAACTCCTGTCAGCATTCCTGGCAGCAGCAGGCGGCTGCTTGTTCTTCCCTCCAGCCTATAAATGTCACAGCAGAGACTTCAGTCCCTCCAGAGAAAATGGGGAAAAACACACTCACGCACACACAAACACAAAGGTTTTCTGCTATGGCTAATGTACCAGAGCAAGCTCACATGAAGACTCAAATGAAGTGGTGCACATTAATCATGATGGACAGCGGGAATGGAGAATGGATGTGTTTGTGTGCTGAGATCAGGCAGTGCAGGAGGGTTCGGTCTCGTGCTCATACAGACCTGCTCTCACTGCCGTGCTCTTTTTTCTCGCCTCCTCTCAGCCACTTGCGCAGGAGGAAGCGTCTGCGTTGGGGCGAGGCGCTGGGGGTGGAACAACTCGACCACGCTGCATCCTCGTCGCTGGACGGCGTGATCTCAATGGATGGAAGCTGCAGGTACTCCTTACTCCCAGAACGCTGAAGTTGTTCCTTCTCCAGTTGCTCCTTCTCGCTCATGACGTTCTTCATACGGTGCATTTTAAAGCGCTTGCGCCGCAGAGACGGGCTGGACGAGCTGGACAGGGCCGGATCCACATCGCATCCATTGCACTCCCCGTCTACCGGGCCCTGGATCTGCAGCGCGGGCAGCTGGAGGGTCTCTGACATGGTTCTGCTTCTGCTCAGTCTTACATGAGTCCAGAACCAAGTACAGATGCAGATCAAAGAGCTCAGCGAGTCCACACCTGGGCTGAGCTAAGTTCAGCACTTCCTGTGAGATGGCTCAGTGCTGACATGTTGGGACTTATAGAAGATTTCCTTTAAAAACCTTTTGTCCAGAAAGCCAGCATAGCTCCCTAGAGGTCAGAGGAAGGTCATAGGATCTACTAGGTTAGCAGTTATCAAACACTGGAAAATTGCAATAATTAAAAACATAAAATGTATGTTTAATTTTAAATTGATTTATTTAGAATCATATTTTATGTTTAAAGTTTTTATTTTTATTTTTGAATAAAGATTTGTGCATTTAAGAGTTTATTAACACACATTATTACTTTAAGATTGGCAGAAGTGCATAAATAATGTATTTATTTATTTGAAAATGGATAGTTTTGATTTAATCAGGTGTGTTTGAGAACCACTGTTCTAGGTGGACAGAGCGTGCATATAATCATCTACACAAAACACTAGGACTTTACAGAAAAGACTACACAGAAAGGACAACATGCAAAGCAAATCAGACACTATTAGGTAGCAAAAATGACATATTTTGCTCCCTCACACACATGCTCTTTCCTGCTCTGCTCTGGAGTATTACTGAAAAACCATTGTGAAATTAACATACATTTGTGAAATATATATATATATATATATATATATATATATATAAACATTTCTTATTATCAAAGTTGAAAAGCTTTTGCTGCTATTTTTGTGAAAACAGTGATACACCACTATTTAAAAAGTAAGACTTAAAATAATAATAATAAAGAAATTTATATTTTTATTCATCAAGGACAGGTTAAATCGATCAAAAGTGACAGTAAAGTCATGTATAATGTTACAAAAGATTTCTATTTCAAATAAATGTTGTTCTTTTTCATTTTTTTTATTCATCAAAGAAAGCTGAAAAAATATATCACAAAAAATATTAATCAGCAAAAACTCAACATCAATAATAAGAACCACTGGTAATAACTGGGAAACAATAGTAACTGATAATAAGTGATCACCAAGTTAGAATATAAGAATGATTTCTGAAGGATCATTTGACAGCAAAGACTATAATGATGCTGAAAATTCAGTTTTGATCACAGGAATAAATTACATTTAATATTATATTAAAATAGAAAATTATTCTTTTTAAATTGTAATAATATTTTACAGTAGGTACTATTATTATTTTTATTTTTGATCAAATAAATAAACCATTGGTGAGCAGAAGCTTTCAAAAACATGTAAGAAATCCTAATTATTCCAAACCGGTAGTGCATATTTATGTATTTTGTTACAAAGTTACAAAAAAAAAAAAAGCTTTTGTCACTGTGGAGGAAGTTTTGAGTTCTGTCAGTTACGGTATGTTTTCATAGTACAACAATTCTTATCTGAAAAAATCTAGGAAGCTTGATTCCTCAGGATATGACCCAAATTAAAAAAATTTAGAGCCAGTCATGCGTGTCAGTGTTAATATAACAGGCATCATGTAGCACTGCACTTTAGGCGTGTATAAGGAAGTCAGGCGTAAACATGCCAGCAAGTTCATCTTACAGCAGGAAGTGCACTAAGCCGCAGCCCACTGAGAGCAGACACACTCACGGGCTGCCCATCTGGCTGCTCAACACATCACACAATCTGCTGACTGACCCCTACGGCAGGTTAGAAACCTGCCACACACTGTTAGATCACTCCTGTTACTGCTCCACTGGAGATGTCCTCAGCAGTAAATGCCAAATATATGAGTTCTGCATTCTTAGACTTCTTAGATTATATACAAAACAAATCCTACCATGTTCCCCAGGTGAGGGGCTCCGGAAGGTGCACACCGTACCACACTCCATAACCTGTACAGTACATATCTGACTTTT
This sequence comes from Sinocyclocheilus anshuiensis, assembly GCF_001515605.1. Lineage (NCBI taxonomy): Eukaryota > Metazoa > Chordata > Actinopteri > Cypriniformes > Cyprinidae > Sinocyclocheilus > Sinocyclocheilus anshuiensis. The sequence goes on along the minus strand of NW_015536501.1, from coordinate 319,614 downwards.
AACTTCCTGTAAGAAAGGCTCTAAAATGAGGCCATTAACTTTTTTTTCCGTTATTTAAGAAACCACAATGCATTAAAAATGCATATAAATCACATTTTGGTGTGAAATGTATTATATTTTATGACTGTATCAATGCCTGTCTTCACTTATAAAATGTACCATGGCACTACCAAGGGTTTTTGGACCTGGTACAATAGTAATACCTTGGGCATTTCATGTAAAAATGTGGTACACGAATTTCAGTGCCATAACTTATATCAAATTAACATGGTATTATGAAAGTACCATAGCACTACAATCTGTTACCATCATTGTACCTTAGTACTGCCACAGTACTTTTTGTAAGACTTGTTATGTGGCATTATTTATGATGACACATTTGATAGGCTACTCAAGAAACCAAGTCATAAGCACTATAGAGAAAGACTGTATCAGAAAGCAAAGTTTAAAAGTCATTCTGCAATACCAAAGTGCACAACAATATTTCCTGTAAAATATGCTATACTTTATTGTTTTAAGTGGAAAAAAATACGATTTCAAATTCTCTTTAAAATGGTATATTGATCTGTAAACAATCCTTAACGGTACAAATAAAAAGTTGAAAACATGCACTATACAGAAATGAGGAAAATCTTACCTTTTACATCTCAAACAACTACAACCTTCGTTTTTAATATGCAGTCGTTGTCTTTACGTTTTAGATAGCCGGAATGAATGAGAAACCGTTACGGCGTTTATTCCCACACTGTTCTGTTATGATCTTCACGTTTCTTTTCCCCCGGACAAATCCACTCCGATTGAAGGGGAGAGTTGTCACGCAGAAACAAATTAAATGTTGTTTTACAGAACAACGTGAACTGGGTTTGTTATAAGCGAAATAAAAGCAATAAGACTTGTGATTCAAATATTTGTGAGGTAAAAAAACAAAACAAAAACGATCGGATGTGACATATACGCAGATTGAGCTCTGCCAATCTCCCCTCTCTCTGAGATTGAGGCGCCCCGGATCTCTCAGCATAAAAACAGCCGGTACAGTACAGGCTCATCGTTCAAAAGAGGTTGCCTTGTCGCCCGCAGCAGTCAAGAGAAACATATTAACGCAAAATATGCGACACTTTAAACTGTCGTGCTTGTCTAAAGAAATGAACTTCCTTCTCAAAACGAACTACTTTTAACGTTAAAACGTCGTTCATTGTTCGCTGGAAACACGAGTCAGAATGTTCAATTTACTGAGGTAAAATCTAGTAGGCCTACACCTTGACAGCAGTAAATACGTCTGAGAAATGTACAACCATAATGACGAAAAAATATGACAAACATTTTTTGGCCGGAAATACTCGTCAAGAACGTACTACAACCATTTAAAACTGAGGTAAAAAATGAGAAGTACATCTTGACAGCCAGAAATACTTCTAAAAATGTACCACCCAAAAGCGCGGTTAGCACACATCTTGCCAGCGGGAAATGCAAATCAAAATGTACAACCACCTTCATTACTGAGGTAAAATCATAAAATCATCTTTTCATTATATTGTTTACTCTGTTGCACTACAAGTCTTTGACTTATTTATAGTATGCCAATATTTTCTAACAAACCCTTAGTAATGTGCTTCAAAGCTTTATCTTTGGGGAGTCTCTTTAACTGGCTGAGGAACATCATGCCACAGGATGCTGGATTTATTTGGCAGATGGCTGCTTCAGTCTGTTTTGCGTGTGACAGTTTTCCCTCACCACACCATAACGTTCCTGATGTATTCATTCACTACACCAGGGGTTTTCAACCTGTGGGGCGCGAGACCCTGAGGCATACACTCGAGTAATTATGAATACGAGCTAGCAATTTTTTAGGCATCCACTAGGGGGCAATCTGATTAGTCCCGCAGCTAATTATCAGGCAGCCGTTAGAGCAGAGTTGGTGCGATCGAGTTCGAGAAAAAGTAAAAACAAAATGGACCGGTGGCTTTTTAAAGGGGTCATATGATGCGATTTCAAGACACGCCCCCACATGTCTACGTCACGATGTGGGAAGATTTGCATAACACCGCCCAAATGTTCACGCAAAGACACTGAAAGACACTGAGCGCAGACACTGAAGCATACACACAAGCATTTCTCACAGCGCACGAGTACTCTTTCGCGTCGCATGAACGGAGAATTACACACAAAATGATGTAGAATTGTCCGTTTTGACGAGTATTCACGTAAACACAGTTGTTTACATCTTAAGTGATTGTAAACAGTAGGGAGAACGTGTATCAGTACATTGCATCCATTGCAGGGCATGTTGTGTCACCGCAGTTAAATTGTTGTCTATCATGATAAAACCTTAATATCAAACCTATATAATGAGTTTGGACATTTTAGAGAAATGCTTAATAAATGCATTACACTGTAACTAAACCCATTATATTTTAGCTGACTAAGTTTACTGTAGATTTAGTCGACTAAAATTGTATATTTAGTCGACTAAAACTAGACTAAAACTAAATGGCATTTTAGTCAAAAGACTATGACTAAAACTAAATCAAAATTTGCTGTCAAAATTAACACTGGTTTGTAATTATTAACACCTTTTACCATCTGTATTCATATCTTGTCTTCTGAGAATCAAAATAAACACTTGTTTCGGAGTGTAAATTAAACACCAAACTGTAAGCTCCTTACAAATAGAGAATTTGAATTTGTTGTTTTATATATATTAGGGATTCCTCTCCGGGCAGTTCTCCCTCTCGCACCGCGCCGGAACAGGGACAGAGAAACCAGGTTTTAGTCGACAGCCTCAACCAACCACAGGGTAAATGGCAATGGAAGAAACGTCACTTACCCCTTTTGTGGCTGGGAGGGTGTCCTCGTCGTGCTGCGGGCTTCGTGCAGGGAAGGGCAGTGATCAGGAAGGAAGGGTCCAGGTAAGGGGCGGAGTCCGGCGGCCGCACGCGCTCCCCTCTCCAGTCCGGGGCGCGAGGGGCGGCAGCTTCTTCCAGCGGCGGCATCCTTCTCGCCTTGGCCCCGGCGGGTGAAGGGTCTAGACGTCCCGGCATCCTGGCCCGACGGCCGTGTAACAGGTGCGGCTCTCGTACAGACCGCAGGTCCGGTAGCTCGCATCTTCGGCGGCACGGAGGTCCCTCTATGCACCCTTCCTGGACCCACGAGGACACCAGCGTGCATGCACGGGGAAGAGACCGGTCTCCCGAGGAGAGGCGCGCTCGGCATTTAAACAGCGGCGGTGATGAGGCTCCATTTGGTTCAGGTGTGCCCCATCACACGCCGCCAGCCCTGGCTGTTTCAGCGCCCCTCCTCTCTCACGCACCCACTCCCGTCGGGAGCCTGGCGAAGGGCGGCGATTAAGGGACGGGGTGATGATGATAATTAGGGGGAGGCAGCCGACTCGTCACAATATATATATGCAATACTTAGTTTATATTGTAAACAAAATATGTTTCCTTAGAATATTGTCATTTCCTTAAAGGGGTCATATGATGCTGCTAAAAAGAACATTATTTTGTGTATTTGGTGTAATGAAATGTGTTTATGCGGTTTAAAGTAAAAAAACCACATTATTTTCCACATACCGTACATTATTGTTTCTCCTCTTATGCCCCGCCTTTTTGAAACGCGTCGATTTTTACAAAGCTCATCAGTCTGAAAAAGCGAGGTGTGCTGTGATTGGCCAGCTATCCAATGCGTTGTGA
>NW_015536501.1:311401-315915 GCF_001515605.1 Sinocyclocheilus anshuiensis | reverse complement strand
CAAGAGCTTGTAACACTCCAAAGAGAAAGGAAAAATTGAAATCGCATCATATGACCCCTTTAAAGGGACAGTTCACCCCTTTTTTGTGTGTGTGTCTTGTCTATACAATGAAAGTTAATGGGGTCCAATGTTGTTCGGACTCACATTCTCCAAAATATCTTTTAAGAGCTTACACATTTTTTGGTTACAGAGTTCAATAGGTACTAGCAGGAATAGCCCACACATTCATCTTCAGCGTCAAACTGTGCTTTTTTGCAGCTCTCACTCAATCTGCTTTTAAAGGTTATGTAAGGTCTTACATAAAAACTACGTCCAAGTGCAGTGGATGTGGGTGTTCAAGTTCATTCAACCCAATGGCTTTTACAGTTTTGTTCATTACTTATAGAAACATCCTCCACCACTACAAATGATTAAAAAAACTGGAATACATGCTCAGTGTAATGAAATAGAAAAAAATCCCTAATCTGTTCTTAGAGCTTGTGAAGTACATGCTGAAAATAATCTTTTTAAATAAAGATTTATTCAGGGTTTAAAAGAAAAATGGTGTATAACCATCAACAGACCTTTTTTTAACATTAATTATCTGTAACCTATGTGAATTCAAACCTGATTTCTACCCTGATTTCAGAGTTGTTTAATCAAAGTAATGAAACAAATGAACAATGATACTCCAGAGTATTAGCATTTAAATGAAATATAACCAATGTTAAATGAAAAACATGGAAATTGAGAAGAAATAAGTTCCTCATAATTCTGACTTCATCTTTCACTTCTCAGTGACAATAAATGTTGAGCTGAGATTTCAGATCACACATAAAAGAAAATGTAAGACATTTTCACAAAGACAATAAAACGATCACATCAACCCCAACACTTCCGCAAACTATACTATGCCATTTTAAACAGTCATTCATAATAAACGATTCTTGCACAGAACCCACACACAATGTCAGGTTTCCTTTGAAACTCACTGAAATGCAACCTGAACGGTTAAAAAGAGGGAAATAATGCCCAGAGGCCCTTCCTGAGTAATCAAAATAGGTTTGTTTGAATAATTTAGCAGTAACAACCACAAAAAGAGCCCAAGTCACCGTATCCGGAAGAGAACAAGAACTGTCGATATTCAAGAGATATTCTTTATAAAAGTGAAAAGTCAACCATGCCTACCTAAAACGGCTCATTCTAACACACCCCCACATGTCTACGTCACGATGTGGGAAGATTTGCATAACGCCGCCCAAATGTTCACACAAAGAAAGAAGGCGTAACTTTTATTCTCGCTGTAGTATTGTTGTTGCCGCCACCATGTCATGAAGGCGCCTGTGTGTTTCGTTGTGAAAGCGAAACTACTTTGTTTGGCTTTCCAAAAGAGGACGATATCCGCTTCGTCATGCCTGGAGCTTATCCGTGCTGGTCGCTGAGGAAATACATCAACTTCGCACCGTCGATCGCCGGATCGGCTTTCACCGTGGACGAAGCGGAGTCCAGCCCGGGGTCGTCACATGTGATTGCCTCAAGCCCGCCGGACACTCCTTCATTGAATCCGCCGGCCACGCTGTTCTCAAGCCCGCCGGCCACCGCTCACTCTAGCCTCCGGCCTCCGCTCACTCAAGCCCGCCTGCCGCTGCTCACTCAAGCCGGCCTCCGCTCACTCTAAGCCTAGGGCATCACAATATAGTAAGGGGCGTAACATTTCCGTCACACGCTTGAGGTATTCGGCCAATCACAACGCACTGGATAGCTGGCCAATCAGGGCACACCTCGCTTTTCAGACCGATGATCTTTGTAAAAATCGACGCATTTCAGAAAGGCGGGGCATAGAGGAGAAAAAATAATGTACAGTATGTGGAAAATAATGTGTTTTTTGAACCTTAAACCGCATAAACACATTTCATTACACCAAATACACCAAATAATGTTATTTTTAGCAACATCATATGACCCCTTTAATATTTATTTTATATACACATATATAAGCTTTAATTTTTTTATATTTTTGGTTTCAGTCATTTTAGTTTTAGTAATTTTGTTCTTTTGTCATTTGTTATTTTTTATTTAGCTTTAATTGACTTATTTCAGGTTTAGTAATTTTAGTACTTTTATTTCAATTAGTTGCCAAGGTAACATTTCTAATTTTTAAGGTTTAGTTTTTCATCTGATATGCTTATTTTATTTTATTTCAGCTTTATTTAAAATAACACCAGCTATTTTGATTCATTTTAATTTTAGTTAACACTCGTTTTATTTTTTTTATTTTTTTTAAAACAAAACAAAAACAATGATTTTAGTATGATTTTGTATTTAGTAATACATAATTAATAATTCAAAATTATTAATTCTGCAAGAGTTACACATCTGTAGTGGTCAATTAAACAGCCATTTTTACATAAAGTTTTAAAACATTTAAAATTCATTTTACACTGCTAGACTATTGCAATACTGCAAAACTGAAAAAAGGAAGCAAATGGTGATTATCTAAAATGACAGATTTTCTCTAATATATTCATATAAGCTTCAACATTAAAAAATGTTCATTCTATCAACTAGCCTAACCACTTATATAAATTCTACAGCTGCAAATACATGCATGCACATCCTGATCCTTATTCCTGATGAACAATGATCAACAAACTTACACAACATTTTTCTGACTTGAATGAAGCAAGGGGACGGATTGAGTTTTTGCCTCTTTGCAACCAAGCTCTGTCCAATCTTATAAGAAAACATACTACTCAATGCAACGTTACCATGACAACCACTCCCTTAAAAATGGAAGCTTTGGGAGTCTCCAACCATATTGATGAATAACAAGTTAGAAGGGGAATGTGTGCGCATTAACCTAAAAATGTCCTGGCATGAGCTGCAAAAGAGCAATGGTTTGCAATGCAATGCTTTGTTTAGGGTTTGACAAGCCAACCTTGCATTTACAAAACAAAGCAGCCGCGCTCTGGAATACATGATTGCTGGGAGCTGAAGGACATTTGATTGACAGCGCTTACTGAATACATTTGTCAATTCTGAGTCAGGCTTGAAAAGACCAGGTTCACTTTAGAAAGCTGCTAGTTGGTAAAATGCTGCGGCATTTAATCATTAACTTTTAATGAAAATATGCACCTACAATGCGAAAATCATCAGAAATGCCATTTGTTTGATGTCATTTTATAAATGAACTAACCTGGAGCATTTAACAGCTCCAGCATTGTAAGAAATCAGTGTTAATTTAACACAAAGCACATCATAGGTAAGAAGAGAATGTAAAAATATTGTCAGCGCGAGTAGTTGTGTGACGTCTAAATGTTATGAAACGGTCCCCCTGTAGAGAAATCCAGGTCTATTCAGCACCAGGCGAAATATAAGCAGGACAAATCATTGACTGCACAATAGCACTATTTTTAACTATTTTTGCCCATAAAATGAAATGCAGTGGGGGTCAAAACAACACTGGACTAAATGGGGAGGGGAAAAAACTACTCCCTAGAAACAAGAAAGTCATACAGGTTTGAAACAACATGAGGGTGAGTAAATGATGACAGAATTCAAATTTTTGTGTGCAATTTTTTAAATAAATGTCTTTAAATAAATAAGTTTAAATAAATAAATTGAACCCTATAGACATTTAAATAAATGTGTCGGGTTCAATACAAGCTAAGGTCTTCTGAACCGGCGGAGTCTGTACAGAAAGTCTATGGGAAAAGACCATTTAGGCACTAATAGCAGAAAAGTCACAAGACTGTATGTGTTAAGATGAGTTTAGTGTGATAAAAATGCTTACCAATGTTGTCTGCAAACTTATATCCATTTAACTTAAAGCCTGTAAAGTTTTGCACAATTCGCACAAGGATACCATAAAAGTGTTTAATGTACAGGAACCTTACGCAAAGAGAAATCAAGCCAGAAATGCATAGCTAGACATTCATATGCCTAGAATAGTCTCACCAATTAAAGAATCATTTAGACAAGTTTAGCTCAAATCACCTGAAATATTAATGTGTATTTATTTATCATTGAAAAATGTAAACTATATTATCGCCCAGCTATATATTAATAGTTAATTATATAGTACGTTCTACTTTAACGGCGTACATACAGTATACTCATGTGAAACAATATATAGCAAATATCTGCTGTGTGATTGTTTAAAGGGGTCCTATTATGCTTTTTCACTTTTTTAAATTTTAGTCAGTGTGTAGTGTGTATGTTTGGGCATTAAAAAGATCTAGAAAGTTACAAATCTCAAAGTCCACTCCAAAGGGAGATATTTCGTTTTTTAAAAATCCCTTTTCAAGAACTACAACGAACGGCTCGTTTGGACTACAGCGTTTGGTTTCCGGGCTTTGTGATATCACAAAGCGGCTCATTAGAATTTCATTACAAATAATTCCCGCCTACAGAAATTCGAATGGTTGGGGGGTGGGGAGGGGCGAGGTTGTGGTTAGAACGCTTGGTTGAGTGAGTGCTTCAGACGAGACGATGAAGAAGAAGTGCTGCTGCAGAGTTAGTGCATCAGAGAAAAC